>NC_134840.1:91849875-92155645 GCF_965363235.1 Mytilus galloprovincialis
TCCACAGTTTCTATTTGACCACATGTACATTCACACTTGGGATCTATATTTTGATGATTTTGTTTTATTAGGGTAGTATCCGGATCTTAAAAGTTCTAATAATTTTTGCTGTTTTATGATCTGGATAATAAAATATTGATTTTTTTGCTGACATTCTGGTGAAAATTGTAATAAAATCTTCCTGTATCAGTATTGTCCTATCGATGTTACCACTTTTTATTTACTAACATTCTTGCTGCTGTTTTAATATCTTGTTTAGTTACTGTAATATGAACTTCTTTTTGAATTTGATTTGCCTCTTTCATGTCTTTAGCTGCATCTAAATAATTTACGTACATCACATATAAATTCCTGTAAAATTTTGATGTCACAATAGAAAATAATTGACACAATAATGAATAACGGAAAAGTTATTGTTGTATGATGTCAAAAGTTCAAGCAGGATAGATTTTCAAATAGCAATAGATGTATGCCCTTCACCGTCTGACCTCAAATTGGTTAAATTTTACTGAAAGAAAGTGCACCAAAAATTACAGGTAACATCAATGGCAATTGTATAGATCAAATATAATGTCAGTGGCAACTATTAAGAAATCTAATTATCAACACCTCAAGGGACTTACATTGACAGCTGATTGCTAATTTTACATTTTCTCGCATTGTTGAACAAGGTTACATCCAATGAAGGATCATGCATGTTTATATACTGATATGAACTCTTGCTTTTTATATTTAATTTATGTGTGACTAGCTTGATATGTATGTTTTGTTTTACTTGTTGCTCTGCCGGTTTTGAAAGCTCTTCAGAGCTTATGTTTGTATATTTTGTACTTGTATTGCATATACCGACTCTAAATAAAGCTTTTAATAAATTATGTCTTATTTTGTTGACAACCATTTCACATGCACTTTTGGCAGGAAAAATACTATGGAAACACATATAACAGACAACGCTGTCTGGTTATTTATAGACACTTAAAGCAAACAGCTAAGGCCTAAAATAAAATATTGTTTGTTTCCCAAATCCCGACTGACCCTGCAAAAACGGTGCTACTCATGAAATTTTATTGTCAAAACTAAGTCGAAAATTATTTTATTCATTTATGATTTTCAGGCTTGCCACATCATCCGATATTGTTCAAGCTTTTTGGAAAAAATAAAATTATTTCCCTACCTACCTACCCACATCTTGCTTGGCAGGGTTGGGATTGGGGAAACAAACAATATATTAATTAAGGCCTAAAATATGAGTACTAGGAAACTTAGTAAATATAATTCCTTGTTAACCACTTGAATGCATTTAAATAAGTTGGTAAGAGATTACAATGGTATGAATTTACCGCTCGAACTATTAACGTCATACAACAATCACTTTTCCATTGTGGCGTCAGGTATTTTATATTATGACATCAAAATTTTATGGGATCCTGTGTGATGTTCCGTAATGGCGGACATAGAGCAATAACGTGTATTTTGACCCTCTTCCATTCGCCCTGATTTGGTTTTATTGCTCAGTATAAAGACCTCACAATGTGCTATGATGTGTCAGAAGTGCTATTTGCCTTTAAAGTCAAATGAAACTTCAAAATTAAAATGAAATAATGCTTTGGTTTGTTTAAAAATAAATGGTTAGTTTTTATTAAAATTCTTTGATTTTTCCAAATTTAGAAGAAAATTACTTTTTTAATTGTTTGCCTCTAGTAAACAATTTCTGACATATTTTCCGTATGCAGTGAACTCAGCATGACCTTTTTTGTGAAAATTCTGGTGATTACAATAAACAAGGATCTGTCATTAAAATAAACTTTTATCTTATTGTACATGTTATACACACGCTCAATATCCATACTTCTTTGGTGGTTGTTTACTATAAAGGTGACAATCTGCAAAACTACAGCTACAAATCACAACAATTAATTCGCTGCCAGATTTTCACATCATAACAGACAGAGAGAAATGTTTTTTTGACAAATATATGATATCGATGTGTAAAAAATGTTTAAATTGTGCACAGAATAAGTTTATGACATATACATGCATTGGTTCAAGTATTGGATAAACATTATTTTTCCCCAGTCACTTGTTTCAAATGACTTTCATAAAACATGCACATGTTTTTCCCTTTAATTTTTGCGATAGGGAGAAAAATCCTGTTTTTAGTTCATGTGAAATATTTCAAAATGCAAGTATTAATCATTGTGATCATTACCCCATCACATTTTTCCCAATGATAAAAACATCCCAATAATTTCAGAATATACAGTATACTCAATTCTTCTAAGCCTGTACGATCTTACCTTGTTTTTATGTTGTGAAGTGATCCACTGTGAAAGTAACCCTTATTTTACTCTACATTCATTTGACATTCTTAAAAAAACCTGACCAGAAAATCCACCCAGTTTGTTTTAAACAGTCTGCACACAATTTCATAACATTTTCCTGTTATTTAAATTTTTAATTTTACATTTCAGATTTATCACAGTAATATGTAGGATAACAAAAATATTGAAAATGGATGTGGACAAAATAACAATTGAAGACTGCATGTGCAGTATATGCATGTGCATATTTGTAGAACCAGTAACGATGCCATGTACACACACTCTCTGTATGCCGTGCTTTAAACAAAATGTAGAGGCAACAAGTTTGACCTGTCCATTGTGTCGAAAGAGGATATCTACATGGGCAAGGAAAGCAGCTAGGGAAAAATGCCTTGTAAATAAAGCCTTATGGGCAAAGATTCAGAGTATGTTTCCTGACAGAGTAGAAAGGAGACTTGAGGGAGAAGATCAAGAAGATGACATGGCAATGGATGGTTTGTTATTGGTTTTATACAAATGTATTACTGAAATATTGTCTGTTCCTGTTGAACATTTACATAGGGTTGAAAATAATAAAAATTACTGAAACTCTTTTTTGTTCTGTTAACAAAAGAATTTTTTCTGTGAAAAATCTTGAATATGGATATGCAGGTATAGGCTATTTAAATTGAAACTTTGCTATTTTGACTGTTGATTTATGATAAGTCCAAGAATAAGAAAATATATATGTTTGTACTGTACAAAACACTATAATAAGGCCAAATAAAAAAGTATGTGTGGTTCCAGTTACAGCTGAAAAAAAGTTAGGGTAGGTAGGTAGGGATTTTTTTTTTATTTTATGGTTTTTTTTACATTGAGTCTATGGGAGCAACATTCTGACTTTAACAGTGCTTAATGAAAAATGACAGTAAAATCTTTAGGGTAGGCTGTTTTTAAGCCGAAAAAGTAGGGATGGTAGGGTTACTGGAACCACACATATATTTTTATTTGGCCTAAGTCTTATTCAAGAAAAAATGTCAGGATTGGTTACAATACAATAAAAGGAACATATGTTTTGTCATCTATGAATTAGATATTCAACCAACTTGTGATGGTGTTTGCTGTACAAAATTTTCAAAAGGGATTATTTAGCAGTTAAATAAATTGTCATAAATGTTAAACATAGATTACTAATATAAAAACATGAAAATAATACTTTTGTGTCTGTATCAGTCTGACATACTAAACAGAACACTTCTAACTTTTGAACCCTGAAGGATTCATACCTGTACAGAAATTCTAAAAATAACGCTTTTGGCATGCATTCATACTTATATGACACATGAAGGCTGAAAATAGAAAATTATGTTAACTTAAATTTTTCTTTTTTCAATTTTCAGTATTTCATCCTATCATAAACTTGGCAAGGCCTGGAGAAATAAGACAAGAATATGAAGAACAGTTGAAAAGGGTATGTTAGTCATATTAAAGAAATTAATATTACTGCACTCTTATAACTGAAGCAACACTAGAGTGATCATTGTGTCCTTCAAGTTCATACTTTCTATTAAAAAATCCTTCTTGAACAGACATTTGATTCAACGATAAAAAGAAACTGTATACAACAAAAATCTACAAATAAGTCAACCTGATCAAAATGGTCAATAAAATTCCTTATATATTTATGTAGATTGGCCTTAACACAGTCTTTACACATTTTTTGAGTTTTTGAGTTATTTAAAAAAGTTTTAAAAAATTGTTATTTGTATTTAGAGAAAACAGTAAATAACAATAATTATTCCATATTGATAAAACTTTAATATGTTTTTCTGTATGAATGGGATTTTGAATAAATACAGTAAGCATATTCACCTGCGGAAAAAGGATATTCACTGCGCATAATTTCGCGTGCTTTTACCTGCACTATTTTGGTAAAAAAAACGTTTGATGTTCAATTGGTTTTAATTAATAATTGCCATTACATACATTTCTCTCGGAATATGGAGTAAAACAATTACTGTCTTTTTTTCAGTAAATATGTGGTTTAATTGACTTTTGAAAAACTGATATTCACTTAGGCCGTTGGCCTCAGTATATATCAGTTTTTCAAAAGTCAATAAATCTACACATTTACCTCATCAAAAGACAGTAATTGTATATTATCAACCAGATCAGATATGCAAATAACTGACGCATTTCTGAAATTGTCAGTTAACTCCTTTTTGGTGTTTAATAAAAACAGGCATTCTGCATGTTCTGTGAGTATTGTATAGCAATTCATTGTCCCCTAGCAGTTTAAAAATTTGTTGTATAAAAACAAAATTAAAACTGATCTATAACTTGTCATGGTGTTAACTATATATAACAAATATTAAGTCAATATGTTCAAGCATGATGAAAAAAGTGTTGAAAACTGATTATTTTAGTGTATTTTTTTTTAAGTCCAAGGACCAAAACCCTGCACAAAATCATTGGACAACAACAAAAATTTGAACTTGATCTGTAACTTGAGATAAAACTGTGTACTAATTATCAAATACATATCTTCAAAAAAGGATTTTTTTCTTCAGAAAACTGATTATTTTTAGTGAATTTTTTGGGCAAAGGATTATAACTCACAAAATTAGACCGCAACAAAATTCAAACTTTTCATTTTAAAACAATACACCAAATATCAAATCAATATCTTCAAGCAAGAAATTAAAAACTGTGGAAAACTGATTTGACAGATGGACAGACAGACAGATGGATGGAGAGCAATCCAAAAGTCCCCTTCGACTTTGTCTGTAGGTGACTAAAAAGAAGATGTGGTGTAATTGCCAATGAGACAAATTTTCACAAGAGATCAAATGACACAGACATTAACAGCTATAGGATACTGCATGGCCTTCAATAATGAGCAAAGCTCATACCACATAGTCAGCTATAAAAGGCCCCCAAATGACAAATGTAAAACAATTCAAATGAGAAAACTAACAGCCTAATTTATGTACAAAAAATGAATGAAAAACAAATATGTAACACAGCAACCAGCGACAACCACTGAATTACAGGCTCCTGAATTGGGACAGGCACATCCATACAGAATTTAAAAGTTAAAAAATTATATTATTCCACACTGCAATGGATTATGTTGTATATTCTATAAGCTGTATTGCTTCTGAATAAAGTATTATTATTATTATGCTATTACTGAAAGTATGTTATATGCATTTATTAGTACCGATCATTGAATGTTGTTTGTCCATTTAGACTTTAAATTATCTTAAATGCTTCACATTAATTTCTTTGTTTACTTTTATGTAAAATAGCAATTTTCTCTTAATCTCACATTAAAATACTTTATCTACTTTAGCTTGAGAAAGAACGGGAACTGGAGAGACAGAGAGAACAGGAGGCTAGTGAGGCCTTGATAAGAAAACTTGAGGAGGAGCAGAAAGTCAAGTCTGTACATCAGCAGATGATTGAAGAAAGAGATCAAGAATTAGCTAAAGAATTAGGAAATGTAGTCACTGAGGTATTTGTAGTTAAATTTAAATATCTGTGAGCTTAATACAAAGTAATGGCTTTGGTTATCTGTCCAAAGACATTGAAACAAATGCCATATATTAACCTGAATATCTTTTGATAAATTGGAATGAAATTTTTATTGAGAATATATACTAGGAAGGGAAAGACAGCAGATGCTAAAAATAAAGTATAGAAATTTAAAGTGTAATTTGTTGCTTGATAGTGATTATTTGAAAGACATTTATTGTATCAAAAAAATCAGATTGAACATTTTAGGAAAGGGAAAAGGTCTACTGATATTAAGGTCAATAAATCAAAGGTAAAGGTCATACACAAAAAAAGACACATCTGTATTTATTGATATAAATTAATTTACCCCCAGAATCTTCATTACTAGATGGCTGTAAGCATATAAATTGGTACACATTTCAAGTACTGTAAATTCAGTCATTAAGTCCTACATTTATTTATTGTATATATCTGAACATCCTAAATGAGAGAATTGTTCTAATAGCAATTTGCACAGGAATAAGATATATAGAGCACAAAATATTAAGAAGTTATTTTAACCATTCAATGCTCACAAGCACTATGATTATGCTATATTAATAACAAGAGGGTTTTCTCGGCTTGAATCTCATTGAAAGTTTGAAATACCATTTATAATCTATAGAAAAAAAAACGTTTCCTAGGTAATGTCAATGAGTCAATGCTAATGGTATCAAAAGGTTCTCTTTCAACTTTACTGGGAAAACCCATATCATTGGAGAAGCATAATGAAAAAAAAATATAAAAAATGATCAAAGCAAAAATTCAGAAAATAGAGATAATTATACCTTTTTCCTAACACTTGTTCTTGACCTTCATATCATTATTGTTATTTACCTTTATCATTTTACAGGCTGGTACAGACAGTCCATTCAATTTACTTTTAAAGGAATCAAAGAATCGCTTAACACGCAGTAGAGGCTCATCAGCTGCAAGTTCAAAGCAGAGTCCATTAACCATAGAATCATTTATGCAAAAAATGAGAGACGCAGAGAAAATGAAAGAAGCAGATAGATCTGCTGCTAGGAATACAGACTCACCATATCCTTATACGTGTTATACTCCATCAGACAAAGGCAACCATTCACGTCCTTCTACAGTGACAATTAGTTCAAGGTCATCAGTGCGATCCTCAACTAGTTGTACAAGTTACAATACAGACCCTGACATTGAATTGGAACTTGTTACACACAATGTCCATTTAAATGAACAGACTGATCAGTTAGAAAAGAAAGATCGGATGAAAAATGTCTCGACCACAGCTGTCCGTAGTGAAAGCAGTCAAAGTTTGGATAGTATAAATCAAGAGTTGAATCATTTCAAACCAATTAAGACATGTCCTGTCACTCCTCCTAAGAGATCTGCCAGTGGTAAGATAGTGGAAACACAGGTAATAAGAACTACCCCAAGAAATCTCTCGATGGCCGACTCTTTTTCACCCACCACTTCAAAAACTATGTCCGACATAGACGCAGGCAGTCCTGTAATGAAAAGACGCCTATCGGAACTTGAAGAGGAAAGAATGTCTCAAGTGGAACAAAATTCTAAAGCAACAGAAACTGCCATAGGTAATACAGAAGAAAAGAAAAAAGGCATTTCTAAATATTTTAATATAAAATCCAAGTCGCCATCACCATCAGAGAATATTCCAAATTTTGTGAAGAATGTTGAAAACAAAGGTATAATTCTGAAAAAAGTTGTGATACCACTAGAACCTATTTTTGACAGTATCGATGACATCAGAGATTTCGATGATGTTATGGCGCCATTGATGGAGATTAATAACATTCAAAAAAGACCTTGTATAAAAGATAAACCAATAAAAGTTAGACAGAGGAATAACTCTAAACAGGAAAATGTGAATAATAATTCAATATTAAGTCCTCAGAGGTCGATTACAGATTGGTTGTCAAACACAAATAGTGCTCTGAAAAGTTCTCCAAACAGTTGGACAAAAAACAGTAACAATAATTGTGGTCAGGATATGGATGTCGATTCTAAAGAAGGCATATTGAACTTAGATATATCGGGTCATGGTAGAAATAATAAGTTGAAACTTAAAAAATATCCAAAGCGTAAACATGCAGCTTATCATATTAGTGATTATGTGTATCCACAACTAAGTCCCAAGAAGAGAAAGATATGCATTGAGTTAAGTAGTGATGATGAATCTAACAATGGCGATTCAGAGGACGAAAGTGTAGATTCTGTTCCTTCTAGTCTGTCTTCAATGAGGTCATCACGATCGCTACGTTCAGATAGTGGTAGAAGGCATATTAAGTCTAAAAGACAAAGGGAATCGACAAAACTGAGAGAAAATGGAATGAAAAAACTGAAATCTGTTGGACATTCTAGACATTTAGAGAAACAAGAACAGGTTAAAACTATGCATTCATTTCTGCAACCGAAAGCTAGAAATGTTCGGATAAAAACAAGTACACATAGTGCACAAAGTTTACATGATAGTGTATTTAGTGACAGTACTGTTAAATCTGTTAAACTGACGCAAGAAGAGGCAGATCGCCAATTAGCATTACAGCTTGAAAAAATGTTTAAGTATGAAGAAAAGAATAAATTGACTGCCATTAGAATGAAAGGATCAGACAATGAATATAATTTTAGACGAAAGTCAAAACATCTATCTGAAGAATTTTTATAGTTGACAGAATAGAATTTCAGCTACCATAAATGTAGAATGTGAAATATGTTTATTTGCCCTATAACAAATTGAAAAGATTAATATAACAGAAAGATAACTGATGTAATGGGAAATTTTACTACCAATTTCTTATAGAAGAGTTTATTTTTAGAGGTAGTTGAAGGAGAGTAAACGAACTTATATATTATCAGGGCCTTTTATTGTTTGTTTAAATAAACTTATATGTTTATCTAGTATGGTAGATTATAAAATTTGTTTAAAACTTCATGAATGAATTCAAATTTTCATACATTTATAATTTGCCAGTAGTGACTACACAGCCAATTTTGCATAGGTACTATTTGTGTACTGAAAATCTGTAGTACTGAATATTTACTTTTGATATTAAGTACTATTTTTTTACTTTAAAATTATTGTACTATTGTAACTATTTACGTACCTCAGTGATATTGTTGGCTTTTTTCAAAACTACCTCTACCCTTTCTTATTGGGAAAATATGTGTCATTTTCATCAAATTAGGAAATTTAAAATAAACCATGAATTTGACTGAAACTTTAATTTACAGACCCATTTCAAGAGTCAAACCCTGCTTTAAAATAAGACTCCATTTTGTGGGTGATGATACATAAATAGACCATCAAATGTGCACATATAGTCATTTTAGGCAAGAAAGTTGTTTAAATGAGTGTTTTTCAGTTTGTATTCATGCACAATTACTACTGAGACTGCACTGTTTGGGGAAAAATTGTGTCTTTTTGGGAATAATTCATTAAAATTAATATGTTTGAAATCATAATTTTAAGAGATTTGAAATAGACATACAGTCGACTCTCGTTATCTCGAAGTCAGTCAGACCAGAGAAATATTTCGAAATACACATAGTTCGACTCAAACGAAAACCGGAAGTTTGACAAACCAAGGGACACAACTCTTGCTTAACTTGGTTAAGCTAAAATAAATCCGGGTGAATATGAGAAAGGGATCGATATTCTGGTATCAGATCGATGTATTTAAATGTCATGGTCTCTCATATTATAATAACATTATTTTTACTTATTCTATTGTTTCAGTTACAATTTTTTCCTATGGCTTTTTTTCGAGAGAGTAATTTCCAATCGTAAGTTAAGTTTTTCAGGTCGGTTATAGTTGACAAATTTATTTATTCTCGGATACATGAGATTTTAGAAAATTTAGATTTCTCTTGATTTTGTTTAATCTCACTCTTTCTTTTCAAAAGAAAATATAACAAGATTAGAGAGGCCGATTGAGTAATTTTTAGGTGATTATTTACGGAAGTCATAATCCTCACTTTATACACAACCAAGCTCATCAGTATAAATCACAATTGTTTTGTAAACATTTTTTAAAAATACTTTTTCTTGAATATAAACAATGTATCACTAATTATTTATATAAATTTTTAGGTAAACACTCGTGGAAATAGCATGTCATAATTAAATCAATACAGTGGTCAGTGACCTGAAATTTAATAACACGTGTATTGTCAGATTAACTCTTCGATCAATTTAAATCCCGGAGGTCATGTTTTGACATATGTGTATTAGTTCGAGATAAATAATGAATTTTGAATGCTTTTGTTAACCTTGGGACCGTAAATTTAATTTGACTCAACCGAAATTTCGACTCATCCAATTTCAACTCATCAGGAGTCAAATTACGTACATTCATATAGAACAAAGTTCGGGACCACGTGAAAACTTCGACTCATCCGAATTTTCGAGACAACGAGAGTTAACTGTACTATCAAAATGCTGAAAATGTAATGTTGTAACCAAAAATATGTAGGGCTTAAATTTTCAAGTACAAATCAAGTACTGTAAAATACAGGTACCTAAATAGTACAATAATTTTGGAGTAACAAAATAGTACTGAATATTAGAAGTAGATTTCCAGTACTACAGATTTTTGGTACAGACATAGTACCTATGCAAAAGTAGCTGTGTAGTCATGTTCATATTGTTAGTGTTCAGAAAATAAAACCCAAACCGGTTTGGGTATCTTTGGGTTGAATAACAAAATTTTCTCTAATTCTTACACGATTTATCCCTTTCCTGACATTTTGATTATTTTTATTTAATCAACGTGTGGATCGTTTGATCTCAGTTCTTCATTGGTCAAAATTCAATTATGACGTCTAATTTTCATGCTTTCCTCTGAATTTCCTATTGTGACGGCATGAAAAAACTTATTTAAAAACATGGTCACCAATATTGCCTTTTCTTTTACAAATGTATATAAAAAACAAATAATTTACTTATGATAATAGACAGTCACTTGTTTACCTTTTGTGTAAAGAATACACAAGGTAATTTAGACCTGATAGGTTCATGATTCATAATGTAAATGTTATCACCTACTATCAAACTGTCGCACAACATTTCATTTAACACAGCAAGAGAGATTTTTTCTCTAAATATTTATGAGTGATTTACTATAAAAGAAATTCTAGATCTCCCTGTTTTTTTATCATCTCAAATGCAATAGATCATAGATGTTATACATATTATTTATAATTGTAAATTAAATGATTAAAGCAATATTTCCTTCAAATTGTAGGAAATATCTGAAATATAGTTTTTCTTACTGAATTACCTGATGTGTTCTGAATGTATTTGTGTTTGTCAGTTCAAGGTCAAATAAAACCAGAGGTTGCAAGGAAGACTGTACATTGTAGAAGCCTTTTTTATTTTTAATTTGAACAAATATCAAATTACCAAATGCATTATTTGTTGGATCAATAAAAACCTTTAGTTTTTTTTAGTGTAGAATTTTTCATCAAATTATTCACTGTATTATGTAAATACTCCAAATTTCTAGGGGCATTACACTTCCTTGTTAAAACATAATGTGTTTATGTGTATAGAAATTGAATTGGAAAGTTCAGCTGTTAACAGTTAATATGAAGAATAAATTTACAAAAATTTTATTTTCAATCTTTGAATATTTATATATAAGAATCTTATGTATTAGATACACAGTATCTGTATTAGTGTATCTAATATAAATTTACACAAAGATATTATTGTCAATGCAAAATGTTAGTTTTTATACACCCGTCAAAATATTATGGTATACAAATGTCCAGTGTCCGTCCGTCTGTCTGTCTGGGGTAAACATGTCGCACCGTAACTTGAGAACGACTTATCCAAATTTCATGAAACTTCAAATAGTTGTTTGTTATGATGGTCAAATGATCTGTACCGGTATACTTTTTGGTGAAAATAAGATTAAAACTTTTAGAGTTACGGCACTTTGTAACTAAAACAGGGGGGTGGTTTTTTTGTCGAGCCTGCAACTTTTGTTGCAGAAAGCTCGACATAGGGATAGTGATCCGGCGGCGGCGGCTACGGCGGCGGCGTTAGCTAACTTCTTGAAAGCTTTATATTTTAGAAGGTGGAAGACCTGGATGCTTCATACTTTGTATATAGATGCCTCATGTTACGAAGTTTCCGCCAGTCACATGTCCAATGTCCTTGACCTCATTTTCATGGTTCAGTGACCACTTGAAAAAAAAGTTCAAATTTTTTGTAATGTTGAATTCTCTCTTATTATAAGTAATAGGATAACTATATTTGATATGTGCGTACCTTGCAAGGTCCTCATGTCTGTCAGACAGTTTTCACTTGACCTCGACCTCATTTCATGGATCAGTGAACAAGGTTAAGTTTTGGTGGTCAAGTTCATATCTCAGATACTATAAGCAATAGGGCTAGTATATTCGGTGTATGGAAGGACTGTAAGGTGTACATGTCCAACTGGCAGGTGTCATCTGACCTTGACCTCATTTTCATGGTTCAGTGGTTATAGTTAAATTTTTGTGTTTTGGTCTGTTGTTCTCATACTATATGCAATAGGTCTACTATATTTGTTGTATGGAACGATTGTAAGGTGTACATGTCTAGCGGGCAGATGTCATGTGACCTTGACCTCATTTTCATGGTTCAGTGGTCAAAGTTAAGTTTTTGAGTTTTGGTCTTTTTATCTAATACTATATGCCATAGGTAAACTATATTGGGTGTATGGAAATATTTAATGATCTTTATGTCAGTCGCGCAGGTTTTATTTGACCTTGACCTCATTTTCACGGTTCATTGCACAGTGTTAAGTTTTTGTGTTTTGGTCTATTTTTTTTAAACTATAAGTAATAGGTCAACTATATATGTTGTATAGAAGCATTGTTAGCTGTACATGTCTGCCTGGCATGGTTCATCTGACCTTGACCTCATTTTCAAGGTTCATTGGTCTTTGTTTAGTTATCTTGGTTAATGTTAAGTTTATGGTACAGTTGTTATAAAGCTTAGCTTTTTACTTAGGACTATCAACATAATATCAATGATTAGTATAGAAGGCGAGACATTTCAGCGTGTGCACTCTTGTTTTCACATGTTGCACCTTATCTCAAAAGCGATTTTTGATTATTGCTTAAAACTTTACCCACTTCTTAGTTATATTAATCTTAAGATCTGTATACTTTTTGGTGATGATTCAAAATTTCATTTTTGAGTTATTCAGTATTTTGTAAAAAAAAAGGGGGAGTTGTTTTTTTTTTACATGTCACACCGTATCTCAAAAACAATTTATGATTATTGCTTAAAACTTTACACACTTCTTTGTTATATTAATCTCAAGATCTGTATACTTTTTGGTTTTGATTCAAAATTTTATTTTAGTGATATTTAGTTTTTTGTTAAAA
Organism: Mytilus galloprovincialis; assembly: GCF_965363235.1. Taxonomy (NCBI): domain Eukaryota; kingdom Metazoa; phylum Mollusca; class Bivalvia; order Mytilida; family Mytilidae; genus Mytilus; species Mytilus galloprovincialis. Next base: position 91,863,108 of record NC_134840.1, read on the forward strand.
AAAAAAAAAAAAAAAAAAAACATAAAACAAAAGGGGTTTCACATGTCCTGCCGTATCTCAAAAACAATATCTGGTTATTGCTTAAAACTTTCTCAGAAACCATTTATGATTTTGCATAAAACTTCTACACAAGACGATGGGCGTATCATGGGCTCATGGCGCAGCTGTTTATTTTAATAATTTAGGAGGGTGTCTTTCAGTGAATTGACCACATTTTATTTAAAAGTATGATAAATGCAGGATATCCAATTTCTTTAAAGACATTTTTGTGTAAATATATTTTACAGGAGTAGTACTAGTTGAAAGTTACTTTGTATAACAATTTTTGGATATCTACATATCTGTTTTATCTCTTATGATGGTGCCTTTACAGGGACTTTATTTTTTACCTTTCCCATTACAAAATTTTAGTTGATTATTTCCAAAATGTTTGTATAAATTACAATTTAATTTGAATTAGGATTTAATGCTGAACAATTTCAGTGTCCTAGCAAGGATTAAGGGCAGAGTGGTACAATTTTAAAGTATGTTAGCACCTTTTCTTGACTGATGTAAAATTGAGATTTTCATTAAAACTTAAGTAGCTAGGACACTTGAGTTCATTATCTTATCTTCATGCATAAACAGTAGATTTTTTTTTACGATAAACAGGCAATATAAAGACTTTTTTTATTTTAGTACAGTTTTATATTCTGTACACTAGTTTGGAGGATAATATGATTCTATTGATTATTTTTAACAACGATCTGAAAAATAAATGATACATTAAATGTCTTATATTATTTTATTATTAATAAAAGGAGTTTGGTATATGTCAATAAGACTACATCACAACTGTCAAGCACATCAAAGTGAAATATCCACACAAACACCAAAGAACATTATAAAGTGAAATATCCACACAAACACCAAAGAACATTATAAAGTGAAATATCCACACAAACACCAAAGAACATTATCAAGTGAAATATCCACACAAACACCAAAGAACATTATAAAGTGAAATATCCACACAAACACCAAAGAACTTTATAAAGTGAAATATCCACACAAACACTGAAGAACTTTGAAAGTGAAATATCCACACAAACACCAAAGAACTTTGAAAGTGAAATATCCATACATAACAACAAAAAAAAAAACAATGTTAAAGATCCATACAATAACTCCCGAAATTATTCCAGCAACATCAGGTGTTCCTGAGGGCACTGACTAGGACCAATACTCTTTTCTCATATTTATCATTGACCTACCGGACTATCTAAAACACAGCCTAATAAGACTCTTTGCAGACAACAGCATAATCTATCAGCCTATAACCTGCCTAAATGATTGCATTAAGCTTTAAGAAGACATCAAAAGCAACTATAGAAGGGGAGAAAGACTGGCTCATGTCATTCCACCCGGACAAATGTAACATCCTTCGAGTCTCAACAAAGAAAAAGCAAATACATTACCATTACAACATGCATGATCATATCCTAGAACAAGTTCAATCTGCAAAATATCTAGGCATTACACTTTCTTCAGACCTCAAATGGAACAAACACATTCAACAATCAGCAGCAAAAGCAAACCAATCATTATCATTCATCAGACAAAATCTAAAAATAAAATCAAAAAAATTATCAAAGGAAAGAGCCTACCAAACAATAGTTAAACCAAAACTAGAATACTGCTGCACAGTTTGGGATCCACACACCTCAGAAAATATATATAAATTGGAACAAGTACAAAGAAGAGCTGCATGATATACTTGCAACAGATATCACAATACCAGCAGTGTATCTGAAATGCTAGAAAATTTAAAATGGCAAACCTTAAAAGAACGCAGGTTAAAAACCACACTCCAAATTTTCCACAAAGTCATCAACAATAAAATTGCAATACCATTGCAAGATAAACTTATAAAAAAACAAGCATTTTTGTAGTTTCTGGACAATTAATTGTATGTAAGAGTATTGATCTTTCTGACATTGTACCACAAGGTTCCATATCACAAAAGGAAGGCTGGGATTGAGTTTGGGGGTTATTTCCCCATTCATGCAGGAATTAGGGGCCAAAAACGTATCTAGTTTCCAGATAATAACTTGTGTTAAAGAGTATGTATCTCTCTGAAAGTTTACTACAATGTTCCATACTACAAAGAAAGGCAGGGATCAAGTGTGGGGTAATTGCTCCCAGGGGGATTCAAAAGTTTTGGGGAGGTCCAATTTTTTTTTCAAAATTTTTAAAAAGTTTCAAGAAAAAAATCTTCAATTGCACAGTATTGCACAAAAGATTTGTAAGAACTTGATTTTTTTGTGTTTCAGAAACCTATTTTATGTCAAAAATACAATCCAAATTCGGACAGTATCAAGCTTGAATATTGTGTCCAAATTTGGTCCAACTATTCAGGGTTCAACCTCTGCAGTCGTATCAGCCTGCACTCAGTGAAGCATTTTATTATCTTCTAGAAAAAAAAATATATGAAACTTCATACAATTACCAAAGAACATCTTAAAGTGAAATATATCCACACAAAATCCAAAGAACATCATGAGGTGAAAATCTACATGATAATCCAAGAACATCATAAAGTGAGATATCAACACGATAACCAAAGAACATTCAAAGGTAAAATATCAACACAATAACAAAAGAAAATCGTAAAGTGAAATATTCATACAATAACCAAGGAACATCATAAGGTGAAATATCCACACAATAACCAAAGAACATCAGGTGAAATATCAACATGATAACCAAAGAACATTGTAAAGTAAAATATCCACATGATAACCAAAGAACATCATACGGTGAAATATCCACACGATAACCGAAGAACATCATAAGGTGAAATATCTGCAAAGAACATCATAAGGTGAAACATCCACATGATAACCAACAAACAGCATAAGGTGAAATATCCATACAATAACCAAAGAACATCATAAGGTGAAATATCAACACGATAACCAAAGAACATGAAAAGGTGAAATATCAACACAATAACAAAAGAACATCGTAAAGTGAAATATCCATACAATAACTAAAGAACATAAGGTGAATTCGAAATATCCAAAATAACCAAAGAACATCATAAAGTGAAATATAAACATGATAACCAAAGAACATCAAAAGGTGAAATATCAACACAATAACAAAAGAACATCATAAAGTGAAATATCCATACAATAACCAATGAACATCATAATGTTAAATATCAACACGATAACCAAAGAACATCATAAAGTGTAATATCCACACGTTAACCAAAGAACATCATACGGTGAAATATCCACACAATAACCAAAGAACATCATAAGGTGAAATATCCACAAAGAACATCATCAGGTGAAACATCCACACGATAACAAAAGAACATCATAAGGTGAAATATCCAAACGATAACCAAATAACATAAGGTGAAATATCAACACGATAACCAAAGAACATCATAAATTGAAATGTCAACACAACAAAAGAACATCATAAGGTGAAATATCAACACAATTACCAAAGAATATCATAAGGTGAAATATCCACAAGATAACCAAAGAACATAAGGTGAAATATCAACACATAACCAAAGATTTTTTTGGTTTTGTTTTTCTCTGGTTCAATCAGTGATAAGATCACAATATTTGTGTTTTGAATGATTGTAAGTTGTTTATGTCTGTCCGACATGGTTCATCTAACCATGACCTCATTTTAATTGAACATTGACAATGTTAAGTTTATGCGATACTTGTAGTAAAATCTTGTATAAAATGTAGAGCTTTCAGACGATTTCAATGATAAGTAAAACAGGCAAGATTTCAGCATGTCCACTCTTGTTTACTTGCAGGGATTGACAGGTACATAAAATTTCAGGCAACATTTCTGGCAAGTACAGTAAGACTACCCTAAAGGTCAACTACATCAACCAACCAGATGCTCCGCAGGGCGCAGCTTTTTACGACCACTGAGATCAACCCATGAACAGTTGGGGCAAGTATGGACACAACATTCAAGCTTGATACCGCTCTGAATTTGGATTGTGATTAAATAGTTGACACAGAATGAATGTAGTCTAATGAAATTTTTGTTTTGCTTTTGAGCAATACACTTCACTGTTGAATATAAATCCCTCCCCAAAAAAAATATTTGAAGAAAAATTCTTTTTAATTTCTGAAATCTGAAATGAGAAAAATTTACCCCCCACCCCTCACTATTTTTGTTCACCTCACCAACCCAAATTCCTTATTTCAAAAATAATCTCAATTCAAATTTCTAATTAAATTGGCAACAATAACTACTCATTTTTAAATACATCATAAAGTATTAAAATATAAAACAACTAACAGTCATGGTTAAAATTAATATCAATTAACAGCAACTTCTAAAAATAAATTTATAGCTACACATCTCAAGACAAATATCACTTCCTTTAACATAATTTTCAAGCAGTGTAAGGGAGGTAATCAAGTAATCACACATATTTATAACAGTATTCTTTAAATTTAAATTGGAATTGGATTACCTCCCTTACACTACTTTTAAATTGTCTAAATTGTCCTTAACCAGAAAAACCCTTGTCCCCCTTTTTTGCCCCTAATTGCTTAATGATTTGATCCATTACCCCCTATAACCATCCCTTTGTAGTATGGAAACTTGTGGTATAATTTCAGAGAGGTTTATACACTTACAAGTTATTGACTCGCAACTACAAAATTGCTTATTTGGGCCCCTTTTTTGGCCCTTCACTTGTTGAACCCCCTTGGAGCAAGAACCCTAAAACTCAATTCCAGCCTTTCCTTTGTAGTAAGAAACCTTGTAGTATAATTTCAGAGAGATCCATACACTTAAACACAAGTTATTGTCTGTAAACTGGAAAAGTGCTTCTTTTTGGCCCCTTATTCCTAAATGTTCAGCGATATTAGCCCCAAAATGACACCAAGCCTTCCCTTCATTATATAGAACCTTATGGTACAATGTCAGAGAGATCTATACAGTTAAACATAAGTTATTGTCCCAAAACTTCATAAATGCTTGTTTTGGGCCCTTAATTCTTATTATAATTTCAGAGTAATTGAAATACTTATACACAACTTATTGTCCTGAAACAAGATAAATGTATGTTTTGGGCCCCTAATTCCTAAACCAATGGGACCATAACCCCCAAAATCAATCCCAACCTTCCTTGTGTGGTTATAAACATTGTGTTAAACTTTTATTGATTTCTATTTACTTATACTAAAGTTATTATCCGGAAACCATCCATCTTTGGATGACGCCGACGTGATACCAATATAAAAATTTGTCATAACAGATCTAACTTTAATTTCTTGTCCCACTGTAGAAATACCTTCTTTTTTTTTAACCTCATTTCAAAGGTCACTTTCTTATTGGTCATTTTTATCTTGGCTGGCAGTTGACCTTCACTTAATCTGTACTTACATAAAAACAAGAAAATTCAAGTTTTCTAACATTTTAATAAGAATGTTTATTGAACTTTTCATCAATAAATAATAAAGTACAAATACATATAACAATAGGGACAATTTATAAAGTTATCAAGAAAATAACTTTACAAGAGAAAATGTACACAGAGGAATGTTTTTGATCATCACAGCTCATTAGTATGCATCAATAAAAAAAGACATTTACCATGCAGGAACTGAGTATCTCTTCTGTATTCATTTCTTTAAACGGCAAGAACATACTGTGGATTCATTTATTTTCGAGGGGACAAAGTTTTGTGGTTTGCGTATGGCTATTTGATTTTGTGGATTTAACAATGTTTGTGTATAAGTGGCTTAAGGTGGTACCTAACACTTTCCCTAAAATCAATTTGGCTCGTTTAATTTTCATTAAATTTTGACAGTATTTACTTTGACCTATTAACAAAAATATGAAAATTTCCAACAGTTTTAACAAAAATATGAAAATTTTAAAAATTTTGAACCAACCGTTTTATCAGAAAAATTACACTGGTTATGTAGCAGTTTGACAAACACCAATTTTGATCATTGAGAAGCTTAATATTCCATTAACACCACAATGTAATTAAAACGTTTAGCTGACTTTACAGAGTTATCTCCCTGTAGTGTTAGATACCACTTTAAAGCCTATAGAAAATTAGTATTTAGTTGCATTTAAATTGTGGTTCACTTATATACCAACAAAAATAAGTATCCAAAAAATAATAATGAATCCACAGTAACATTGATAAAAATTTAGACGTATATATCAGCACTATTCTGCTGGCCCACGAACATAAGTTAAGGAAACATGCCCTAATTTGGCATACATCTTAATATATTCGAAATTCACATCATAATGAATGTGTATCAATATTCAAGTTAATGTGACCACTTCATGGTAATCTAGTCATCATAATTATTCTTTTAGAGTGTAAGACTTGGTTGTGAAAAAGGGAGGACAAGGGAATTGAAGAGCCACCATTTTATATAGCGATATGGACAATGTCAGTCAGTAAATACTATTTTGTGTTTAATGAAAAAGTTGCTTATGTGCGAGATACTACTTATATGAATAAAAATGTTCCTACATTTGGCGAAATGTTGTATATGAACACAATAGGATATGATTTTTAGAGTAGATTAAATTTTCCTTGCATTGAACAAATCTCAGGATATTGATGTACACTATGTTAAATGTAGACTGCTGTGGCAGATCCAGGTGGAAGGTTTTGGGGGTTGACACACTCCTTTTTTTTGACAATCAATGCATTTGAATGGGGATATATTGTTGGAACCCCTTTGAAAAATGACTGGATTTTACCCAAGTCTAGTGAGTGTCAAAGTCTGTTAGTGACAAGGGTATTCTGTGTTCCTGATTAAGGCTTTTTTTCCCCCATTGCTTATTTTTATACATGTAGTATTTTTTTCCATTATTATTTTTTGCCTCTTGTTCTCTATTCTTTTTTTAAACCCAATCCAGACACTTGTGTAAAAAGGTACTAAGAATTTCACCTGATGTAAAAATTCAACATGTGGTAAATAGAAAATAGATTCATTTATTTTCAGTTTGTTGGATACGTAGTTTATTCATTTTGAATATTCTGAATTCTGGCATTGGCCATTATGAATTATTTTTTGGATTGGGTTGCTGACAAGGTCTCATCAACAAATTCAAAATTCAATTTTTTCTTGCCGATATCTCCATTACATAAAATGAAATACTGTAAATTCAGAAATCATTGTGTGCATTTATTACGATTTTTCAAGAATGGACAAAAATTTTTTTTTTTTAATTGAGATTATATTGAAAAAAATCTGCATACCGATCTATGTTTCAGTTATCAGAATGTGTGTTCTTTTTATTGCGATACTCAGTTGCATTATTATATGAAAAAATTGTGCATTCCGATTTATGTTTCAGTTATCAGAATGCAGTTCTAATTATTGTGATATGCAGTCACATTATTCACATTTATAAAAACCTCACAATAATTTCTGAATTTACCGTACCTGTGGCATGTTATTTCTTTAGCAGGTATTTTTGTTTTGTTTTGCTAAATGAGATTATCTCATTTTAATCAAACGAAGTTTGTGTGTTCCAATAATTTTGTATGCTATCCTAGTTTCACACATATCTATTTCCAGAAACGACTAGGACTTCAATCCCTTAAGTCATCAACAAGTGTATCTTGAGCCTAGCTGCCATTGCAGGATATAAGCTATCTATATCTGTACTTTTATTGCCAAGCACTTAGAGAAAGTGTGTTATTTTAAAGAGTCTCCATAATGGGTCATGGGCCATTGACCTATTTATTTAGACAACCTCTCATTGGAAAAAAAGAAGAACAAGCACAGCCAATGAAATGGCATAGTGTGGATTTCTACCAAATAGTGGCTTTTATTTTGGTACTTGACTTCAGAGACTCCAGTGTATAAAGAAATAACAATAGGAATGAAACAGAAAGGGACTGTTATGTAATAAAATTAGCACTGATTTAAAATTCTGTATGACAAACCATACATGAAAGACACTGCCATTTTAAAATCACAATAAAATATCACTTTCTGTTACCTAGGTGAATAAGAATTATTTATATATGTCCCATTTCTCCTTTTAGAGTCAGATTGCAATAAAGAATTTTCAAATTGTTCAAGCATTTTGATAAGAACTTTCTTTTTAAAACGTCCAGCTTCATGAATAATCTCTTTGAGGAAAGCACATTTGACTTCTGATGGTCCCTGCACAGTACTGAGTTGTGTAAATATATTATCATAATCTGTAAAATAAGACAAAAGACTTAAAATTGATAATAAAAACTGAAATGATTGCACATCGTCATTGACATTTTCTTTCATTTAAATACTACACCACTGTTTTTTGTTTTTCACATTTTTTTTTGCATCATTTTTTGTCTGGTTGTTACTTTTTTGTGTTACGGGCTGTTATAATTTTCACGTTAAAGTTTGGAATGAAAGATTGAAGCCTGCTTAGTTTCTAATGGCAAATATTACATGCATATTCAGGATGTTCATGTGGAACAGATATGGTTTTACTTTTTGGAATTCACTTGCACCAAATTTTATTATAGTATATTTTTTCATGATAAAAATCACTATTCAACATGCTGGTTTAGTACAAAGACAAGTATATTCATATGATCATAGAAATTCTGGATCTCAAATCCAAATTAAGTTCAGCATGAAAAATAAGAGATGAAATCTGTTTTTATTGCAAATGTAAAACTTTAAGTTCTTACATTTAAGATATTCTAAATGAATTCAACTGTCGAACTGAAGCCTATTGTAGAAACATTAATTTTTGTGTGGTTAAAATTTTGTGGTTTTGTCTCTATATAAGATTTCATGGGGATTTAATTTTGTGGCTTCCAGTAAAATTTTTATTTTGTTGATATATTCTTTCCACAAAATAAACGAAATTATATCCTCCACAAAAATTTCTGCTTTTACAGTATATTATTAAAATAAAGTAATCTGTATGATTTTTCCCCTTTTTACACCTATGTTCTATTTATACTGCAGGACATCCATTCAGATGTGTATAGAGTTACATGATGTGTAATGAGTCACATGATTTGTAATGAGGAGGATGTACTCAAGTCATGATTAGCCTTCAACAATGGGCATAATCTAGTAGCAACTATTAACATTTTCAGACATGACAAAATGTGAAACAATTCAAAAGAGAATACCAGAGGTCTAATACAATTAAGCTAAAAAGTTTAAGAATATTTTTAGATAATTTCTTTACATGCAATATTTCATAAATTATGGCACACAAATTGATAAAGCTAATACAGCAAATTTGTTTTCAAACTAGGCAAAACTAGAATAGAAAAATATATGTAACAACTTTACCAATTGAAACTACTCTGGTACTACTGTGAGTTCATAATAATATTCGTTGAATACTAATTTTCATGGATTTCATCGGTACAAGAGAACCATGAATTTAAATGTTCAACGAACAACACATTTTTCTAAAGGAATGTATGCAGACTATGCTAAAACCACGAAATCAAAAACATCCAGGAATATGCAAATTTTCCTCAAACCCTGAAAATTCGTACCAACAAAAATAAATGAATCCACAGTATCATACTTACTTCTTCCTGGCTTTTTAATTTCTTTGTAGAGATCATGTCGTAGTTGTGTATTATGCATCCACATTAACGATTCCTTTTTATCATTATGCATGGATTTAACTCTCGGAGAAACTGTCACATCGTTATTATTATGATTTACAGGTTCTATTATATTGCCATTTTCTAAATTGTTCGTCGAATGATCAATATTATTAACTGTCACATTTTTAAGGTTTTTCTCTTCTTTTTCCGATTCTTCTACAATTAACAACCTATCTTCGTCTTCAGTATCACTGTACAAATCTTCTGTAATAAATAAACAAACATTCAACTTTAAAATAACATAGAATATGGAGACTGTGTGAACATAGTGTCAATTTAAATATTGTTCATTTTTTTGTTTTTATCTATTAGTTTGAACCTGAAGTTTGATAACAAGATAGACTGATCTTTAATTAACCTACAGGAGCACTTAAGACCTCTTGCAGTTTTTGGTGGGGTTCATGTTACTTAGTCTTTATCAGTTTTGAGTTTTCTATAAAGTGTTTTCTTTGCTGCAGTTTGTCTTTATTTTGTTTGTTGCTTTATGCTGTGGCATTGTCAGATTGTTTTGAATATCCCTATAGTATCTTTAACCACCCCTTTAAAAATGATTCATTTTTGGTAGCACAGAACTTCTCATGAGTCATGTAAATTTAAATGGTCATAACTTACCTAGTGTCAAACTCTGACAGTATACTATGAGAATATGAGCATAAGAAATCTTGAAAAGTCCCATGACTGCTAATGCCACGGTTAATTAAGTTTGGGTATCTAATACCTTGTTCACACTATAAAAATCTGTACCGTAAAAAACCCAGGTTAATTAACCCGAATTAATTACCAAAGTTCACACTTGATAAAAAAATGACCCAGTTTGGGATTTTCCCTTTCAACAAAAATAGATATGTTAGTGCCAAATTTGTAACTCGCATCAGTCCACTGTACATATTTAACTAATATTTACATTTTCCTTTTCATCACAAATGCATCCTTTTCATTATCTGAAATTTTTCCCTGCACTCTGTCATTTAATCCATTTCGCCCACAATAAAAGCGACAGAAATCTTAAAGGTTTCATCATTAGTCAAAGATAAAAAAAAAAACAAAAAAAACAAAGTTAGATCCCTCTTTTTACCGCTAATTTTATATGGGTTATATAATCATTCGTGACCCAGTAAATAAGGTTACTGGACATGTGTCAAAATTTGACATCATTCGATATATATGACGTCAAGTAATAGTTACATCACATTAAAGACTTATTTAAGCAAACGTCACTATAGCAACAACCTCACTTTGCATTCACATTCAGAAGTGAGGTAGTTGACCCGGTTTCGCCCCACATCAATTCCACCTCAAATGAGGGGTAATTTCAATCCGGGTTCGCCCTTGTTAAGGCGTTTACACTACCTAAATTTAACCCAGTTAAAAAGGCATAGTGTGAACGGGGTATAACTTACCAATGGTGAGATGACTGCTAGTTTCTGATGTAGTGTCTGATGCGATGGACATGGGTGATGTAGGTGGGGTGTCTAATGATGAAAGTGAAGGTGAACGTTGTAATTTGAAATCTCTTGGTAGAGGACCTGAAATAGACAAAAATGGAGGATAAATATTCTGCTCTTTTTTAAATTGCTAAACATAACATGTTTTCATAGGCATTATCCTGATCCACAGAATATTCAAAATATGGTTTCTACTGGAATACATAATTCTATAAACCAACTTGCATCAATAAACAATAAACATTCCTTTGTGTAAGTTTTATGTAACATCATTGACCATTGTTTGCTTACTGTTTTATGTATATAATTTTATGCATAATCAGAACAAGAACAAAATAAACCATTTTTCAGGAAGGTTATGAAAAGTAGGTCAAGCTGGATAAACAACAAACAAGTTGCAAGTCATAATCAATAACTGATCCATGTATAACGATGATTACTCATGATTATCTATTGGTCCGTTACCATGTTTACCCAAATGTTTAAGTAAGAAGGTGAAAAGTACATGGATCAATTATTTATAGTTATAGTCACCTGGTACATTTCGTTACATTTTTTACAATAAACTGCACCAGGCTGTTTACACAGATTTGTCACTTATATCAGTTTATCTAATTTCACATATTGATGCCTTTGTTATATTTTCCTAAATTACCTGGTTTTCTCTTCCGAGGACCAGGGGAAGAAGGTGGAGATTCATGCTGCCTTTTTCTGGTTGGTGTTTGCTGTCCAAAATTTGCTTCGTCAGCTTCATCAACCATTTTGAAATTTTCCTGAAAAAATTGAGTAAAGATCAACAGGTGTTTTCATTTTCAAAACAATTTTATAATCGCCATTCCGTTCTACATAATGTACATAAATTTTCTTTTATAAGCTGTTGTAATTCAAATGAAAGAAAATTAGAATGAAAGATTATGAAATATTCAAAAGCTTAAAATGATTGGGACTTACTGAGGGTTCATTAATTTTTGTGTATACCAATTTTTAAGGAAGAAAAAATGTTTTTTCATGGATATTTGATAAATAAAAGAATTTCCAAAAGTCTGCATACACACTTATATAAATTCTATACACTCTTGAATTTTAAATTTTTATTTTTTAATTACCCCCAATAAATCTCCAGAATGCTAACTAGAACTTACTTTGACTTTAAATGGATTTCCAAATGTATGCAACCGTGCCGGTGCATTTTCCAATTCTCGTAATGGAGGCGGTTGTTTCTTGAGATAATCTTGGTAGTTACCCATTTGTTGTACGGGTATACTATGCGCTTGATCTGAAAATAAACATGTAAAGGGGTTTCAACGATGTAATAATCTGTTAATATTTTCTTATTTTTCAATGTTTAATTACTGTACTGGTACTTCAAATTCAAAACAACTAATTTCAAATATATAGTGTTTCTTTTTAAATATAAAAATCTAAAGTAATAGCTTCTTACGATTAACAGTCCTATCAAATTGTTAAATCCTTAAAAAAAATAAAAAAAATAAGCGTTAATACTAAATAAAACTTAAATATTTCAGGGAAATATATTTTAGCATTTTTAGGTCAAGAAAAAGAATGATGTCCTAAAAATGAAAAGGCGTTAGTCAGTCACCTATGTCTGTTAAATTTAAGGACAGTAAATGCTGATTACAATTGAAATCTCAAATAACTTTGATCTTTGTTACTGACTATCTTGGAATCATTTTCCATCCTGTAAATGAAGTATAATACAGAAAAAAAATAGACATTTTACATTAAATTCTTAACAGAAGATCTGTTACTTGATGACAGAAATTGTAAAAGACGAAAAAAGAATTCAATATGTAGCAGGAGAGAAATAGACATAATCTACTTATTTGGTGGTATTCTAGGATATCTTACCTTTGTCTACTAATTTGGTCGTACTATAAGATTTTTGTAAATAATTTGTTCTCATTCTGGCTATTTGATCTAATAGAGTACTTCTTGGTATGTCGTATGGATTTCTGAAACACAAAAATAAAAATAATTAGCCACTAGACATTAATATTTAAAAAAATATTTTATCAAAAATTATTCTCTAAGAGAGAATACCAAAAAAGTATCATAGAAAGGTGCAAATTCAACCATTTTTTTAATATATATATATTGTGGAAAGTTTATTCTCACCTGTACATCTGTGGTTTGATATCTTTATCAGGAATACCAATTGTAAATGTATTATATTCCGTTAATTCTTGTTTCAAACACTGCATATTGTCACCAAAGTTCTGTAACAACTGATTAAAATCTTTTCTTTGTAACACAGATGTTTTTGTTCTGAAAATAAAAACATAACATTATCTGATTTTATTTCAAGCGGGTGAAAATTCTTTCATTTTTTTTTCTCCATATAAAGTTATTTTCAAGCATTTGTTTGAATATTTTCTTTATTGCAAATAACCATTCGTTTTTTCCTATCCATATGATACTAGTTATGCACAACATCAAAGATTTGGTTACAAATTTAAGTAAGTAGATTTCATAAATAAACTTTCAGTAGAAATTTTCCATGCTTATAGTATTTAATAACAGTTAAAATCTATTACTAACATGCTAGAGTTGTCTCCCATGAATTTTGTAAAAAGGAACAAAATGTTTCAAGAAAATTTAAATTGATGCATTTTTCACATTAGATTTCACTGTAACCAAGATGTTTTTGTCTGTTTACAGTTTGGATTGATGAAGATTTTGGACAACCACAGCATACTTCTGTATCCAACCTGAATACTTTATCAGCTTGAACCAACAGAGTGTTCGTTCCCTTGACTCATATATATTAGATTTTCTGTTATTTGTACATTGTAAAATGAAGAAGAGCTTAACATATTTCACTATGTAAACTATACCTTGGCTCTACTTTGATTCCTTCATTTATCTGCACCTTTTGACCAATGCCTGCTATCAATCTGTCCATTTCCATTTTTGCCTACAGTGTAATGTTATGTTTTAGAATAGAAATTAATTAGTTTTCAGTTGTTCTACAGGTTGTAAATTGAAGTAATTTTTTTTTAAAGTTTATGCATATTAATTATTTTTGGGGGAAAATGAAAGAAATGATAACAATTATCTACACGATAGCGAAATATATGAGAAATTTACATTAACAGAAGACAATACAGCCATTAAAGTCACATAATGTTGAATATTCAATAAAAAGTCCCACAAATTAAAAATGTCAAACAATTCAAAAGAGACCATTAACCTCATATTTGATGAAGTCAAGAACATTCAAATTGAAAAGGTTAACTTGAAAACTTTAATCAAGCGACTAACACTGCTTTTGATGCATTTACTGAAACAAAGGTTTTTTTGCTGTCCAAATTTACCACTATCTGACTTTTGAGTATCACAAAAATTGATTTCTAAATGAATAGTTAATTCTTTGACACCCCTTTTGATAAATCATTTATTCAATGAACTTGTACATTTTTTTTGTACTTAACCAAACTTACTTGATTTTTCAACTTCTTGAGGTAAGTTATAACACTATAACTAAGACTGTTGTCCATATTATCTGGTACTAAGTTAGGAGCTCCCATACGTGTCAACGCCCTTCGTAACGACTGAAATAAGAGATAATAGATATATATAACCTTTTAGGCAATTAGCTGAATATGTCTATGACAAACCCTACATATGTATCTGAAAACCATCTGACGCTATGTAACAGTCACTATTTAAACATAACATCCATTTTTTTAAATTATGACGCAACATTAAGCATGAACTTGTGTGGTTTTAAGCAATGACAGAATAATGTGCATATAAGTGTAAATCACCTTTTGACTGGTTTGAGTTTATCTCCCTTTCCTGTCCCATAGGATGTATCTTATTTACACACTGATATCACGGTCAATACAAAATTGTAGATAACAATATTGAAGGAGTCTTTCTGCAATTTGACCATATCTTAAAGTTAAGCATGATAAATATACATGTTCAAGATAAATCTAAATGCATATCCGGTAAGATTTTTAGCAAGAAAAATGTTACATTTTCCCTAAAATGAAGATTACATTTTTATAGCAAAAGTTTATAGCATTATTTCAATGAAGTTCTTACTTGGAATGATGCCAAGTTATATTAATGACATAAGTACTGTTTATACTTACCCCTGCATAATAGCATGGCATAGTTTTGAGGTAGTTGTCAAACTGTTGTCTCCACTTTGGTGAAGGTTTGCCTTTATGTACTTTAAATAGTTCATCTGAAGAAAAACAACCAATAAACACGTGAATTAAGACGAATAAAGTAAAAATAAAGAAATAGATGGTGCAAAATAATGATCAAAGATGGTGCAATGAAGAACAAGGGACAATCCCAACATTTTTAGACGAATATGCAGACTGGGACCACTATAGATGAATAATGTGTGCAGGGAAGGCTATTTTTACCTTCTAGGAGTACCTGCTATGATTCTTGTTTTCACAGTTCATATCAATCAGCTTTAGTTTCAGCTTAACAGTTTAACTCATACTAATTACAGTTTAAAAGCTATCACAAAAATCCAGAACACACCAACACAACTACTGATAGCATTTTACTGTTTATAATGGTTTATTCTGTGTCTACTGTTAATCTGTTATTAACATATTCTTATATACGGTGACCTATAGTTGTTAATGTCTGTGTCATTTTGGTCTCTTGTGGAGATTGTCTCATTGGCAATCATACCACATCTTTTTTTTTATATTATAACAATATAACCATTTATTAACATTTGCTTATATTGAATCTCACCTTTTATTAGTAACTATTGTTATATTAAATCTTACCTAATAATGGCAACAATACAGGATAATTATATGGCATTACAAACAGATTAACACAGGTTAGAGCACTGCTGGCTTTCAGGTAACCAAAAGGATGACCTGTGTCACTATATTTGGCACTATTGCTGATGTAAACCTACAAAATAAAGAAGTCCTGTCATTATTAGATGCAATGAACTAAAAGTATTTTTCAATGTGTAATTTATAACATGAGGAAAACAAAAGCGTACATTAATCCAAGTGCTTGTAAACAGCGAAGAGTAAAGTTGCTTGTATTTTGCAATCTTGTTCACGGATGTACATTTGTAGTTCAAGCTATTTTTTTAACAGCCCATACAATACTTATTTGATTTCTAATAATAAGAAGTTCTCTACCTAAGTACTGTAACTCAAATACAAATCATATTGTTACTTGAATAATTGAGTATTTGATATCATCAATAAATTGCATGATATTGACTTGCTAGTTTCTAAAGAATGATAACTTCACTGGACTGTTTTCTTTGAACTTTTAAGGGTTGTGTTAAACCTTGACAGATACAAAAAACATACAATCTTTACCCAATAAAGTTAAAACCTGGATGTAACTAATAATGTAATATACATACCTGCCAACAAACATTTGGCATCCTTCTTTCTAATATAAACTGTGTCAGAGGTGAAGGTTCAAGTTCATATTTATCAAAAGGTAAATTTTCTATAACCATTGGTTCACAAGGGGTACAGTTAAACTTGACTACAGGTTGAGCTGATCTTGAAGGCTATAAGATAAAAAAAACATACATGTTTAATCAAAATTCCAGTCAAAACTTCTCAAAACAATATGAAAGTATGATAATATAATTTCCTTTTAATTAAAAAAACTAGAAAACTCCATTGTTACTTTCAAATTTTCCTCTCCAATGTTAAACTAGTTTCATATATTGTTGAACAGGTGAAAATTTGAATATTCAAGAAATATTCTTTTTTGGACGTTAGACAATGAAAAATCTTTTTTTTTTTAACAAATAAATAAAGTTCAAATATATCAAAATATTTTACAGCACACATTATTAACAATCAACTGGCTGATTCAAAATCCTCTTGTTTTTCTTACATTAGATTTAAGATCAAAATTGATCTAAATAATTTTTATCATAACTTTTACTGATACTTTCATGGCATACAAGTATACTTTACTTATACAAATTTTTAGTGAAAACAGTGGCTGTATTTAGGGTTTCCGCTGGGGTCACCATTTTCGCAATTTGAATATTCAAGAAATATTCTTTTTTGGACGTTAGACAATGAAAAATCTTTTTTTTTTTTACAAATAAATAAAGTTCAAATATATCAAAATATTTTACAGCACACATTATTAACAATCAACTGGCTGATTCAAAATCCTCTTGTTTTTCTTACATTAGATTTAAGATCAAAATTGATCTAAATAATTTTTATCATAACTTTTACTGATACTTTCATGGCATACAAGTATACTTTACTTATACAAATTTTTAGTGAAAACAGTGGCTGTATTTAGGGTTTCCGCTGGGGTCACCATTTTCGCAATTTGCGAAAAAATAATAATTGTGGCAATTAAATTCGTCATTGGCGAAAGAATTTGGCAAACGAAATATATATAACGATTTATTTTCAACCATCTTGTTTGTTTACTTTTTTTTTGGATTTCTCTGTCTTTACCTGGTCAGAAAATACTCGGAATTCACCTTGAACTCGTTAAGATTTTGACAGAAAATCAGTAATCAGCTGGTTGCATTTGATGCCTATCGACATCAAGGACTAATTAATAAAGGTTTTGATTGTACTGACAAATGATATGGTTGAATGGCGTTCGTTGCATGTCACTTAAAGGATCAATTAACCACTTTGCGACGCACGTGTTTGAAGCAAAATTTTGAAGACTCCTCTCCTTCTTTTAATGATAGTCAAGAAAAGAAAACTTGCTATGAAGAAAAATGTTCAAAAGCAAGAAAGGTCTCTAATTTAAAACTTTACCCTTTAACTTTGATATCGATAATTGATTTGAATGGGTACTTTAAAGTCTCAGTGATACATGTGTTTCAAGCATAGTTTTACTTACACATGTATTTATGATGGTCTAGAAAAGAAAACTGTCGTTATGAAGAAATTTATTTATTATATTCAAAAGGTTGGGAAAACCCCTCGAATGAAAATAACCCTTCAATGACTACACCTTACATGAGGGATCAATGTCAAGTGATAAAAAAAACTTGTTTTGTTGTAAAAAACACTTCTTAGTACAAAAGAACACGTTATTATTTTTCTAAAAACTTTCCCAAAGAACTGTGACATCTTTCAGGTAACCAAGATTTTTTTATATTCCAGGATTTATATCTTCTTTAATTTCAAAAGTAAGTGGCCCCCTTCTTTTAAAGTTGTTCAAAATATTAATCAATTTTCCCTATACAGTTCTTTTTTATAAGGTAAATGTTTAGTATTTATTTATTACAATACAGACTGTAAGAATAGTTTTAGAGAATAATCTTAGACAGCAAAGGTGCAAAGTAATCTTACTTAGGTTTGAGGGGGGAATTCAAAAGAAAGATATTTGTGTCACATGGCAAAAAAAATAATAAAGTTGCGAAAAATATATTGTTTTCGCGAAAGAAATGGCGAAGATAATAATTGACCCAGAGGAAACCCTGGCTGTATTATAATAATATCAAAACTTTTTGCTTAAACAGATTCAATAAATTCTAAAAGATGAGCACACCAATTTATTATAAAAACACAAAACTAGGTCTTAAATTGGATACATTAATCAATTTATCTTGAAAATACTAAATGACAAACAACATCATACTGTCATACTCTATATAACAATAACAATATCTTACTAAAGCAGAACACTGTAGATCAGGCCAGAAAGCCTCAGGTATTGGCCAATGGCCTACTGAATATCCTTTCTGTGCAGATCTGGGTACATATATCAGTCGTCGACAGTTATGCCATGATGTATTGTTTAACAGTGGTGGTTGTTGAGGATTTTGTTGTTGGACTATCTTCTGAACATCATCCTCAATAATAACAATTGGTCTGTTGATGTCTTGGTTTTCTATAACATGAACAAGAAAACATATAAAATACATTGCTGTATGATTGCCAATGAGCCAACAGAGACCAAATGTAGCAGTTATTAGCCACTATAGGTTTTATTTGGTTTTGTTTACATTAAAGAGAAAATGTATATTTTAACAAAGTCTTATATAAATGTATGTTATAAACTTCCTGCATACAATTGAAAAAAATTACAATACATGAAAATCACAAAATCAATTATCATGTTAAAAAGCATCAATTTTATTTCACAACAGATGTCCAACAGTATATGTTTTTAAAAAATCTGGATGAATTTAACACATCAATTGTATAAATTGATATATGTGTTTATATTTATCGAGTATATTTGCATGGGTCTTAAATTGGATACTTTAATCAATTTATCTCGAAAATACTAAATGATACAAACAACATCATACTGTCATACTCTATATAACAATAACAATATCTTACTAAAGCAGAACACTGTAGATCAGGCCAGAAAGCCTCAGGTATATAAATGAATATTGGAATAAACATTTTTTTTTTCAGTGAAAAATTTTAAATGATTTTATAATTTTATCTATTTTGTTTTCAAAATACACCAAACCAATACTTACCTTTTGTTTCGTTATCATTTTCTATTTTACCTACAAAATATAAACATATCTTAATTCTGTCAAATAGAATATGTAAAATAATAGCTAGCAACTATTGATCAAAAGTGCATATTAATTATAAATGTTTAATTTTGTAATTGAAAAAATCCATATCTATTTTTTTATGTACTTGTTTATGAACAAATTTTCTTCTTTGTGAAATATTGCCAAAAACACTATATATTTTGTGCTGACAACATAAGTAAAATCATTCAAATCAAAATTATTCTTTAGTCCAACATATTTGAATATAAAACAAGGAACTACCAGTAATGTTAAGGGATATCAAGTTTATCAAATCCTGATACATGTACATCCCAAAAATATCTATTATTAATTGTATATAAACAATGTTTAATCCACCATTTTCTACATAAGCAAATGCAAGTACCAGTTTGGGAATATGACTGCTGTTTTCCATTCGTTTGATATGTTTGATCTTTTGATTTTGCCATTTGATAAATGACTTTTTGTATTACGTTTTGTATTTTTGTTATTTTACTTTTTTCCTACCTTCAGTCATTGGCGCTGGGTCAGGACCAATCTTCTCAAAGTTTATTACAACACCTGTTTGAACTTTCTGAACTAAACTTTCAAGTGAAGCATGAAGCATCTTCTGAGTATAAATTGCATAGGAACGACCTAAAAATGTAAACATGATTATTTTGAGGTATAAACACACTTGTTGCATTTACAGGGAAAAAAAGTAAAAACAAATCAAGTTCTTCCTAGATGTGTCAGTGTTGGTTGATAATTTCTATACAATCAGCAGTGTCAGTGTTGGTTGATAATTTCTATACAATCAGCAAAGCTGTCAAGTGTGTTTAGAGGGGGTCTCATTGGGGGGTTCCGATCCGGACACTATGTACGTAAGCAATTCTCATTTTTTTTGTCATTTCCCGGGTCCCGCTAGACCTCATTTTCTGTTTTCCAACACAATAATTTGACTTTCACGCTTACAAAAAATCGGCAATCCCGCATCACGCTTAGACCCCAATGAGACCCACTTTAGAGAAATTCCTTTCAAAATTTTAGGTAAAATCTGTTTGGAGATTTAGGCAGGATTATGTATTAGCTTTAAAATCTAATTTCTAACAAAACTAAATTGTATTTTATACCACATGTGATATTTTTGATTTAAAGTAAGTTCTCCTACCTCCTGTAACTTCACACATTGCATCAAGTGGATGGTTATCAGCTGATGGAATAAACTGGTTTACATAAGGAGCTTCTACTGGAAAGTTCCCTGGTAATTTCAGTACCAGTCCAAATATTCTCTGATCCCATCTGAAAGGTTCATTGGTAAGTTCTGACCCTGGAACTACTGTGTTCATTGGTAAATTCAACTAAAACATAAGAAATGTTAAACATTAAAAAGAATTTGGTTTATGTTAAATACATTTTCTTATATTTTTTATCAGCTCCAAGTCTGTAAATGAATATCTACATGGCATAAAGTTTAACTGAAAAATATTTTAATAAAATTACAAATTTGAAAGTTACATCCATCATGTCCACCTAGGTACTATAAAGTTGCTTGGACTTTGGCACTGCTATGATTTATAATGTAAACAAGTTTTGATAATCGTTTGTAGTATAAAAAGTAAAGTTTCAATTTTTTTAAGATCTATATTTTTAATACTTGTAGCCCTCAATCATGCTCCATGTGTAAAATACATTTGTTTATTTCATAAATTTCAGCTCTGATTATGAAGTTTTACAATAAAAGAGTACAAATCTGATATCTGATTTATATGATTAGCCAAAAAGTCTCAAGGGTGAAGGTTAGAACTTCCATCTAAACAAGAATTCTGTGAATATTGCATGGCAATTTATAGTTTCCTACTGGTTAAAAATTCCTTGTATTGAACAAAATTCTAACTTGATCTATAACTTGTCATGGTGTAAACTATATATAACAAAAAACATCAAGTGAATATCTTCAAGCATAATTAAAACTAGAGGCTCCAAGGAGCCCGTGTCCCTCACATGTTATATCTATTTACAATCGATGCATGAAATAATGCAACCGTTATATGTTTGCTCTATTTTCAGAGAAAAAAGTCAAAAAATGCATTTTCTCCCTATGTTCTATTTTTAGCCATGTTGGCCATGTTCGTTGGCAGGCAGGGTCATCAGACACATTTTTAAAAACTAAATACCCTTAAGCTTATATGTGACCAAGTTTATTTAAATTTGTCTCAGTTTTTTCAGGAGAAGACTTTTGTAAAAGATTACAAAAATTTAGGAAAAATTATAAAATTTGACTTTAAAGGGCAAGAACTCCTTATGACCATTTTGATCATGTTTACTTATTTGTAGATCTTACTTTGCTGAACATTATTGCTGTTTACACTTGATCTCTATCTATAATAATATTGAACATAATAACCAAAAACTGCAAAATTTCATTAAAATAACCAATTCAGGGGCAGCAACCCAACAACAGGTTGTCCGATTTGTCTGAAAATTTCAGGACAGATAAATCTTGACCTGATGAACAATTTTACAAGTGGTCAGAGTGCTCTAAATGCTTTGGTTTCAGAGATATAAGCCAAGATCTTAATTTTACCCCATATGGTCTATTTTTAGCCATGGTGGCCATCTTGGTTGGTTGCCCCGGTCATCGAACATGATGATTGTGGCCCAGTTTGAATAAATTTGGCCCAGTGGTTTCAGAGAAGATTTTTGAAAAAATTAACAGACAATAACAGACGCCAAGTGATGAGAAAAGCTTTGGGCCATGTGAGCTAAAAAAGTGTGGAAACTGATTATTTAAATAAATTTTGTAAGTCCAAAGACCAAAACTCTGAACAAAATCATCAGACCAGAACAAAATCTGAACTTAATCTGTAACTTGTTATGATAAAACAATACACCAATATCAAATCAAGCATGAAAAAAAAAAAGCGTGAAAAACTGATATGCACGACTGACGAATGGAGTGCAAACCTAAAGTCACCTTTAGACTTTGTATGTAGGGGACTTATAACAGTAAATTTGTTTCTGTTCCATCAGTACATAACCTCATATTGCGCACCCCTGTTTGTGCAAATTGTGGTCATTTGTACATACCTCATATTGCACACCCCTGTTTGTGGTCATTTGTACATACCTCATATTGCACACCCCTGTTTGTGGTCATTTGTACATACCTCATATTGCACACCCCTGTTTGTGGTCAGTTTTCCTCCATCAGTTATTGTTATAATCACTGCAGGCTCTAAATAATATGGACATCTTCCCTGCAACATTTTTTTTTTTATATTCATTCATTAGGAAGAGATTATAATGTTTTAACTTGTGCAGTGTTTTCCCCAGGGCCTTAAAGCACTGTGGTAGTACCCTGGTGCTATCTTGGATGATTTCATCATAGAATGTAAAGGGGCCATATATTTTTTGGAAAACCAGTACTAGTGCTTCTGGTGTGTTAATTCCCATGGCGCAATTTAGAAATTCTGGGGAGAACACTGCCTTATGTTGTTGGGTTTCCTTATGGTTGATTTTTATTATATACCCTACACACACCTTTTTTTATTCATATATAATCAATTTTAATAAATATAAACAGGTGTTTCATAGTTTTTCAAATGTTGACAAAGAAATAATCAATCAATAAAATCAATTACAAGTGTGCTGTTAAATCTTCATGCTTTGTAGTTTGTACATGCAAATATATACATTGCTTGAAATATTTTTTCTCTCCCAAATTGTAGGGCTTAATCCAGAATAAACAGAATGGCATAATTTCAATTAACTGCATTGAATAATTTGTCTTTTTTTAATGCAAAGTTTTTTTTGTAGGTCTGGAAATCTAGTAAAATGCAATTTTGAACATTCCCTAGCTGTTTTTTTTCCCTTTCAATTCAAAATTATTAAATTATTACCTGTCCATAGGTGTCAATTCCAGATTGCATTCTATTGACATTTAACAAGTCAAAACCATGTTTCAGTGATGGACCCATACTAGTCAAGCCTCCAGCTTTTAAATTCTTCAACTCCGTAATAAATGTAGCATGACTTTCCTTCCAACCAGCCTAAAAATAACAAAATATGATAAATATGTAAGAATTCTCATCTTTCTAGAATAACAAATTATAGGTATAACAAATTATAGGTTTACAAACAATGATTAAATGTGGCTGTTTAGTTAGTCCAAAGAAAACAAATACTGTAAGCTCGTATTCTTGGTCTGTAAAATTGAGATTGGAAATGTGTCCAAGAGACAACAACCTCACCAAATCAGAAAACAGCTGAAGGCCACCAATGGGTTTTCAAGGAGGTGGGTTTCAGCTGGCCCCTAAACAAAGATGTGTACTAGTTCAGGGAAAATAGACATCACGCTAAACTCCAAAACATGTATGTGTTTGTCAGTCGTGCATGGACCTTTAAATATGGTTTCATCAGCTCTCCAACCTTTGTTCATTGTATTTAGGTTTTGGGCTTTCAATGTTCTATTACTTTGAGCATTAATGAACTAATTAACTAAGGAACATTTATGCCATGTTTGGTTTCATTCCATTCAGTGGTTCTCTAAAAGAAATCATTTGTATGAATTTCCCATAGGGTCCCATGTTAAACTAAGTCCCCAACTGGCGGCCATCTTGGATGATGGATCGGAGACAAAGTAACAACACTTGGTCAGCACCTCATAAGGAACATTCATGTCATGTTTGGTTTCATTCCATTCAGTGGTTCTCTAGAAGAGGTCATTTGCATGCATTTCCCATAGGGTCCTATGTTAAACTGAGTCCCCGCTGGAAGCCATCTTGGATGATGGATCGGAGACAAAGTAACAACACTTGGTCAGCACCTCATAAGGAACATTCATGTCATGTTTGGTTTCATTCCATTCAGTGGTTCTCTAGAAGAAGTCATTTGTATGCATTTCCCATAGGGTCCTATGTTAAACTAAGTCCCCCCGCTGGCGGCCATCTTGGATGATGGATAAGCTACAAAGTAACAACACTTGGTCAGCACCTCATAAGGAACATTCATGTCATGTTTGGTTTCATTTGTTTCAGTGATTCTCTAGAAGAAGTCATTTGTATGCATTTCCCATAGGGTCCTATGTTAAACTAACTCCCCCGCTGGCGGCCATCTTGGATAATGGATTGGCTACAAAGTAACACTTGGTCAGCACCTCATAAGGAACATTCATGTCATGTTTGGTTTCATTCCATTCAGTGGTTCTCTAGAAGAAGTCATTTGTATGCATTTCCCATAGGGTCCTATGTTAAACTAAGTCTCCTGCTGGCGGCCATCTTGGATGATGGATCGGCTACAAAGTAACAACACTTGGTCAGCACCTCATAAGGAACATTCATGCCATGTTTGGTTTCATTCCATTCAGTTGTTCTCTAGAAGAAGTCATTTGTATGCATTTCCTATAGGGTCCTCTGTTAAACTAAGTTCCCCGCTGGCGGCCATCTTGGATGATGGATCGGCTACAAAGTAACAACACTTGGTCAGCACCTCATAAGGAACATTCATGCCATGTTTGGTTTCATTCCATTCTGTGGTTCTCTAGAAGAAGTTGAAAATGTAAAAAGTTAACGACGAAGACGGACGACGGACGACTGACGCCAAGTGATGAGAAAAGCTCACTTGGCCCTTCAGGCCAGGTGAGCTAAAAAGTATATCGTAGGACAATATCAAATCTGTTTGCCCATAGTACTTAACTGTATTAAAACATATGCTATGGGGGTATTCTACATTTGTTCTACTTGTGTTGGCTTCAATAGTGTTATAAAAAGTCAAATCATTTCAATCTATTAGATGTTCAGATATCCTGTTTTATTCTAATTTTAAGTAGTTTATTGTTTAAGACAGCATTTAATCCTTCTATTTTTTGAAAGAACTTTTTGTCTAAGAAATTTAATATTAAACTTACTAGATATATGCATGCTCCAGTGACACCAAAGACTATTTATAGTCTTATTTTATGCTTAATAATTCATTTCCTATTTCAGTTTTTGTTCTTTTCCCTTTAAATCTATTATAAGCCTTTCACAATCAGTAGGTTTACAAATATAGTTTTAACGTTAAGATAAGCATTGCACCATGATTCAATTTACTTTAAATTACAGTTACTTCATGCTGTTTGGTACCCTTGATATTTAAATTCCATGTTTCACCCCATTTTGAACCTGTAGTTTAAACAGATTGTTGTATGGTCATTAAAGTTTCATATTCAAATAATCACGGCACCTTTGTTTTTGAAGAGATATATTATGACACCTTAATAGCAAAAAAGTAAAACGAAAAGGACACCTAATCATGTGACCCTTTGTCTGAAACTGAGAGGAATAAGTCTTTTTAACGACAATTAAAAGTTGAGATTTCCATATAAACCATGTGTGATGTGTATATATACTACCTTTATACCAAATAGAATTAATCAGCTTGTTGGTTTATAACTATATTTTGGTGGTAAAATGGAAGGTGACTTTCTGCTTTTGCATATAGAGTATATATTTACAAGGGTCTGGATGGGGTTTAGATTATAGAATAATGGGTGAAAACTACAGAAAAATGGGCCATAAAAATAAAGAATAAAGAAAATTGATGACTCAAAAAATAAAAAATAGCAAACATTTGGCAAAATCTATCAAAAAGAGAGAAATATTTATAAACATGATAAATAAGAGAATACAAAATTGAGGGCCCCCTTCAGAAACTCAAGAATATTTTGATTTCTTCTGATAATCATCCTACCTAGATTTGACCTACATGTATAAAACATTTTTTTCACTCTGCTTATAAATATTCTTTATTACATTAATACAACTGTGCCTTATAAGATATATAAAACAGTGGCGGATCCAGAAATTTTCATAAGTGGGGGCCCACTGACTAACCTAAGAGGGAGCCCGCTCCAGTCACGCTTCAGTGATTCCCTATATAAGCAACTAAATTTTTTCCCAAAAAGGGGGGGCCCAGGCCCCCTGGGCCCCCCCTAAATCTGCCTCTGTAAAATAATCAATTTTCTGTTCCCAAACAAAATTTCTAAATTCTTTCATTTACCGGTACTTACAAAACAAAAAGAAAGACGCCACTGAATTCATTCAATCAAAAAAAGTTTCTTTAGTCTTTTAAAATAAGATGGATAGGTTAACAAAGTTCTCAAATTTGGAATCTTGATAAGAGTGGGATGAGACTTGCTATTTTAAAAGGTCCTTCGTCTCACTTGCTTTTCAATTTTGCACCTCCTGTTGTACAAATGTATATATATATCTAATGAAAAAATTGATAAAATAAAACTGACCCAAGATCAAACAAGCACAATCAAAATTGTCTAGGGCAAGCAACTTTTGTTTTGTTACCTTTCCTGACATCAGACTCAGACTTCTTTTAAACAGTTTTACTTTGTCTATTACTGTGCGTCTCTTTATTCTACATAGGCAATAGGTATAGGGGAGGGTTGAGATATCATAAAACATGTTTAACTCCGTTGCATTTAAGCACCTGTCCCAAGTCAGGAGCTTCTTGCTCTTGTTAGTCTTGTATTTTTTTTATTTTTGGAGTATAGTATAATATGAAAAAAAGATGTGGTATGATTGCAAATGACACAGAAATTAACAACTATAGGTCACTGTACGGCCTTCAACAATGAGCAAAGTCCATACCACAGTCAGTTATAAAAAGCCCCAAAATGACAATGTATAATGTCCATTTTTACGGAACTAGTTAACGTTTTTATTTAGGGGTAACCTCCAGGTGCAGGATTTTCTTGTTGCATTGAAGACCCATTGGTGGTCTTCAGCTGTTATCTGCTCTTTGGTTGGGTTGTTGTCTCTTTGACACATTCCCCATTTCCTTTCTCAATTTTATGGTAGGTACATTTGAATAGCTGTTTGATTAATAAACTAAAAAGCACACAACATAAACAGAAGAAGTGGACTTGTCAACATTAAAAGTTGCTTATCCATGCAACTGGTTCATATGTAGAAAGGTGTTATGGAAAATACTTATTTTCTGGCTGAGGAAATATTGCCAAGGGTACAACTATTCACCAGTGATCAAAAGATCTTGTTGCGAGTAAGCACAGTATAGTAATGTTAAATGAGTGCCTGTCTCACTAATATTAGTGCCACATATCTTTTCAGTCATACATGTTTTCCTTCACTATTGAATAATTGCATATGGCTATGGATGTGTGAGGGTTGTTTTATTTAATTTTTTAAATTGGGGGGGGGGGGGGGGGGGGCATTATTCTCTATTTTCTGACATATTCGCTTCTTTATTTTTTGTAGCACCTGATTTTTTTCTATTTGGTTTTATTTTAGTCTATTTATTCTCTACTCTTAAATCCATCTGAAACCTCTTACATATTTCACTTTATATTCCTGTTTGTTTGTTCGCACAAAATGAAATGGACATTTCAAAGACATCACCATTTCTGTTTCCTTGTCTGTGACATCAGTGAAAATCTACTAGTACTTGTTACCTTAGCAACATGACCTGTGCTACAAATGGAGCAGGAACTGCTTATCTTTCACCTTTTCAATTTTTTTTTCTGTTGCAAATTAAATGTTTTTGGTGGTTTTAATTTGTTGTTACATTGATAATTATTCTTTTTTATCCGATTATTTGCAAGATGTAGTTTGTTTTTCTATGACCTTCAGGTTTTCTGATTGCCCCCTTGGTTTCTCATCCCTTTCTTTTCTACTGAGGGTTAAACAATTTGAAGAATACATCAGCATGTGGATGGGATTTTACAGAAAAGCTATTAATGGGTAAAAAAGAATATACAATAGAGACTTATGATTTCACTTATGAGGTGATGAAATAAGAAATAGAGAATAATGGACAAGAAGTATAAAGAATAATGGCATTAAAAATTAAAGAATACAGAAATGAAGGACCCCATCCAGACCCTTATAAAAATGCAGTTTTAACTACCAGTGAGTTAGAAATGAAAGAATTAATTCTAATTCAAAAATGCAACATGAGGTCTGAAACATGGTGTATTGTCTGTTTTGGTCACTGGAGCGTGTAAACTCTGAATTTTTTTTCTTTCTGTTCTGAAGCTACAATTGCAGTGGTCTAGCTATTATTAGTGAAAGAGGAAAAAATAGTTTGGTCCAGTAATCAAAATTCTTTACTGGATCAAATGCCTTGTAAGTTTAGCATTACATTAATGCAAAATCAAGTTAAAGTTAAATGATAACTGCACATGTCCTTTTAAAATCATTGCCTTTATCCATTAATGGTCTTGTAATTAAAAATTGGTGTTAAATTAAATCAGTAAAAGGAGGGAAATCTATTTAGTATTCGTTTGATAAATTGTAAAAAAAAAAATGGTGTTATTTTTTACTGTTTAACTTTATTTAAATACTAAATTGGCATTTTTCCAAATTTGTTCTTTTACTATTAATCAATCATACTGTAGGATCTAATCAATTATAATAATTTTATTCTATAAATCTTGTTTTCTCTTTATATACACTCTTCTAACATTTCAAAAATATCTGTTTAATTCAATTCAAATTTAAAAAAAATATATATATAATATAAACTTCTTTAGGCTATTGTTATTGAATACGTAACATCTAGGTCAAAGTGTAAATACATAGATATGTATTGATTACTCAATATTCCCCTATGTGCCTCAAATTATGCTAATTACTTTGTCTATAGTTTACCCATAAATCTCTACTGGCCCCGTGACTAAGAACCGTTGCCCCTAACCAAATACGAAACGGAAACCAGGTTAATTTTATTCCCAAGGAGAAAATGGCGAATAGTTTGGAATGAGGAACAGAGCCACTGTATTTTGTTCCTTTGAGTCCACGTTTCGCATGTCGCGTCATACTTTTGTACTACAATCGGCTCTTTCGCTTTACTTCTGATCACCATAAACGTCTCTAAACGGGCTTTACCTTGATATTTGCAGGCGGGTCTTCAAATGTGAGGAGCATGTAGCGATCCCATCTGCTGTTCATGTCTCGGGATCTAATCTGAAGGACAAAACAAACAAAATATAAGTTATGAAAAATAAAGATAATTGTAGTTAAACATTAAATTTCGTTTGAACACGGAATTTACCTTCATAAATGTCTCGACGGAAGCTTTAGCAATGTCAATCAATGAAGTCCCCAAATAAGTTCTTTGATTCATCGACGAACTCGTATCGACAAGAAATAGTATTATTGTCATTTCAAAGATTTTATATCATAGAAACGACCAGAGATAATGTTGCTAAATGGGTTAGCAACCTAACGGCCGCTATACGCGTCCGTTCCTCACACTATGGCGCACAACACTGAGCTGCTATGAAAGCAGCCAGTACGCCACGAAATTAGTCACGTGGTTTCATTCTCCATTACGTATTCTATTGGATATCACATTCAAGGAGGTTCCCATCAACTGGATTTGTTTTGTTTTAATTCTAGTAACCTTTTCTGATAAGTTGGATCACTTTATTTTACATGTCCCTCTGAAAAAAATGTTTATTTATGTTGATTGTTAATTAAAGGCTCTAGTATCTTTTTTAATTAAACGAATTTAATGCAACTGATAATCTATTTTTAAATTCTACTATAAATAGACATAACAATCGTAAACAAAAGAAAACGTCACACACCCACAAACCAGAGGCCCAATGTTCACCACATGTGAACTATATTTGGGTGTCTTAAAATGAAAACAAAGGTGCCCGGCGGCCTCAGTTACAAATATTAGAAAAATAGATGGTGAATTATTTAAACAAACGAATAGTTATATGAAATTTTTATATACCAAAAAGAAACACGAAAAAATCTTTGGATCAATTTGCGAGAACGACTATAGCCAGTCCACTTTAAATATATTACATATATCAGAGTAGATCCATGCAATGTCTATTGTCTGAATCTTGGGCATGTAGCACCCTTAGGTAGCACTACTTTGAGGGGCGTTGAACACGTAGTAGAAATTGTATCTTGCCCCACAACATAAAGATCTAAATGATGGTATATCGAAAATAGGCTCCGTGATAAGATGTAAGCAACCAGAAGAGGAAGATGAATTGGTCAATATCTCAGTGAATTGAAATTTCGTACCACGTGTGTACCGCTTACTGGTCATAATCTTGGAGGTTTCAATTAATCAGACTAATCTAAATAAGTTCGATGGCATAATAAATAATCGTTCCACCAAAACAGCCCAGGGCCGTAACTACATTGAGGCAAATGAGGCAAATGCCTCATGTTGGAAATTAAAAAAAAAAGGAAAAAAAACGAAACAAAATATAGTCTTCATATCAAATTGTTTTCACTGAAATTCTCTTGCAAGAAGCACGTTTTCTTTACTATCTGTTGTCGCCCCTGCATGTTTTCGTGGTCCATGTTTCTATTTTACTTTTAGTTTTCAGAGTAGATAGTCTATTGTTTGTACTTCTGTGTTCCGGGTTTTTCTTTTGTTTGTACTTAATTCTGTGTCTCGGGTTTGTCTCTTGTTCATTTATTGTCCTACTTTATGACTATAGTCTGAGCGTTGATTTTCATTTGTAAGCGTTTGGTTTTGTAATGTGGCATGTCCACCGATATCCAGAAATTGTGTGAGAAAATATTTTAAGAATATACGATGCTATACTGGAAACAGCAAAAAAGATGTCGTTTCTGCATGGAGAATTGAAATTGATATCAAAGAAAACTGGCTCTTTTTTGTAGAAAAAAATAGATAGCTGACATGGTTTAAATTAAAGTAAGACCTCTAATTTCCCCGTATCAAGTCATCTATATAAATTATAAAAACATCAATGCATTGCAATATGACCTTTACGTACATTGAAAGGTTAAACTTGCATTAAGTTCAGACCCTTTAACAGAAAATAAAGGAATATGGAGTAAACGTGCACGGAACCTAATCTCACACAAAGTCAATGTATAGAAACAAATACAATGATCAATGGTGAAAGTTTTTATTCTTGTTCTTCATCTTGATAGTTACTGGAGGGTCTTCAACAATAAAAGAATCATTAATACCGCAAAACAAGGTCAAGATGGTCCTTAGTGACGACTTTTCAGTTCTAGTACAATTATAACACTGCACTGTCACTATATTTAAATCTAGTAAAAAAAATAATAAAAAAAAGTCTAAGCACTATACAAGACAACAACAGATCGACAGACAGATCCGGTTTTAATGATTATGAGATTATGAGATTTACAACGATTTTTGCTTTATCCTACATATCGGTCTACTTTTAATGTTGTCCCTGTGAAACCTAAAAGTCTTAAATTACAATTAATCTATGTTTTTGATTTGAGACCAGAATATTGTCGAGAAAATAGCTAAAAATTAATTGCGTTTTGAACAATGTAAAAAAAAAAGACCGGGAAACGCTCAGAATGCACGATTTTGCGTTATTTTTATCAGAACTTCAGACCCCTCGCCAAATTTTTTTCGCCTCCCTACGCTCGGCAAATATATTTTGCCTCACTATTAAAAGACTGAGGCTAGTAACGGCCCTGCAGCCCCTTACCTTTTATCATCTTTAATAATTACTTGAATTTTTCATTATTTTGAAAACAGTACGTGAGGATTTTCGCTTATTATATGATTGAAGTATAAACAAGGACATCTTTTTCTTTTTTGTGAATACCTTTACATTTTGTCATCCTTGTGCTTTTCAAAGCTAAGTATACTATGGATTTTATTACTGACTCAATGACAAAGGGTATTATGTATTTGTTTACATAGTATTCATGTTTCTTTCTATCTCGTTTCATCAGCAATTATACCACATCCTTTAGCAGTGCAAATTTCCAAGAAAAGACTGTCGTTTTTTTGCGTTTGGTTTTGACAATTACTTGTATGGGTTATCGGATATAGCCGGAATACACGTTTACACACAGTAACATACTTCCTTAATTATTCATGAACTGCAAAAGTAATCCTGAATAGTATACTTGAAACCCAACGTGCATAATTGCCAAAGACAATTGCCCTAAAAATGATGCCGTTAGTTTTCCCTTTTATAATTGTTTTTGAAGTTTCACTGAACTAGAACACATTTTTGTTAAGTGGTCAGCTGAATCTTGTCTCTGGGTGATGGACTTTCTCATTGTTTCTGTGTTAAAGACCCATTGATGGTCTGTGGCTGTTTTCTGCACTAAGTTCGTGTTGTTGGCTCTCTGACGCTATCACAATTTCCATTTTTACTTTTTATTTCACATTTGTCAATTCGGGGGAATAAAAAAATATATATTTTAATGAGTCAGTTCATTGAAGAAGTGAATTTATAACAAGCGACAAAGAATGTTACTATTGCACTCGATAATGTCCGTGTATTTATAGATTGGGTACCATTCAAAAACGAAAGTTAAATAAATAGAAATCTCTGTGGCAATAATACATCGGAATGTCCTCACGGTCATCGAGATTTAAGGAGGCTCGCGGGTACAAAATTTTCAGCAAAAATTAAACATTTGTTTTTTCATTACAAATTTTTATTTATTTCACTATTATTTAAAAAATACATTTTGATATGGTACAAAAATCAACCAAAAAATCGATTCGATTTGGCTCCAGATACTTTAAAATGTTTATATCATTGAAAAAGCTCCAAAAAAGGGACATTATCAAAAATGTATACTTCTTTCGGAGGCAGATTGTGAGCTTAAAAGATTTTTTTTTATTTCATTTTTCTATTAAGTATATGATCAAGTTCATTAAAAAAAATATAGCGAAATCCTATAATAAAAAAGAAGATTTATACCCGCGAACCCCCTTAAAAATCATTTTCGACTATTTTTGTTCAAAGGGAAATAACTCAAATTCATTTATATCAAAATATTTGAAATGATAACTTTATAGAGGAGATCTGTTTTCAAAATAGTATTGTAATAAAAATTATTTTTTTCAATGGTACATGTTTGTATTGTTTTCTGTCTATCGTTTTGATATTTATTTATATGTTTGTTTGTTTGTTTTACTAGTAGAAACAATCCTATTCGTTGGATAAGAGACGAAAAAAATATTTATTCTTATAATAATTATAACTTTTGGCTAATAGAGGGGTTCTTTTGTATGCTAATTCTAAGAATGTACTTAGATTTTGGATATTGGACCATAATAGGTATAAATGTCAAATTTCATTTTTTTCAGTTCTTTGACCTTATTAAATTTTATGATACAAACCTATGCTGTTTCAAATATTCAATCCCAATCCAAATTCAGAGCTGTTTTAAGTTTAAGTGGTGTCTCCATACTTGCTCAACTAATGGTTCTACCATGTAGAAAAATCCAGTTTGCTGTCACTCTGGCAGCTTAGCTCTTGTTATCCTTTTTTGCTTTTTGCATGATGGTAAAAATTGTAATAGTTATTAGATAAAAACTTTAGGAACCAAATAAGACCACCAGCAAGACAAGATCCACAAACAATTAAAATGTTGTCGACATAGTTTGTAGACTGCCACTTTTCATAGAAGTTATTTCCCATTAATGTGGATTTGTTAACCCTCGAAACGTAAGGAAGATAGAGAGAAACAAAACAGACAAAATTATCAGCAATACAAGATCAACAAAAAAGAAAGCTTTGTCATGCGTTATTTTCTTGTCTACAATTTTGGAAAGAGTCCATTGCTGAGTATTCAAAGGCTTTTTTAGAGGCTCTTGTTTAACGATTGTGTGAATACAAAAATGCCTGGATGTTAGGTTGCATGGTTTGTTTTTACAAGAAAACAAATACCGATTTCGTGCAATTGTATCCGAAACACTTGACTTATCTACCTCATGTTTCCCTCGCTTGAAAATAGAGCTATACCACTGTTGTTAAATAGAAATTATATAGATTAACAAAAATCTGGTTTTCGGAAGAGGATAATGATTTTTTTTTTGTGACAGAAAAATAACCCAGCATTATCAACCGTGTTGGACGCCACATGCGGGGTGTTAGTTATGTTATGTTACGTGTTGGCGATTTTGAAGCAGAGAAAAAGCGATCAATTAAAGGTTCTACAAGTATCAACTTTCTTTTTGGAGAGTTTTTTTTTTTACACCGATTAATGTATTGCAAGGAAGGGACCGAACCATTATCTATATTTTCAGCAAACATAAGTAGACGTTTCCAGTGCTTTGTTTTCTTCAACACATCTCCCTAGTTTTCAGGGTTAAAGGTTTTGAGACTTCATATGCAAGTTTAAGGACAAAAAACCTACTTCGGGCATTTTTTTTTCTTGTTTGCTTTATATAGAAATAAACTCACCTAAATTCCAGCTTCTTAGTCAAAGTTTTTTGGTCAACGAGATGTAATGTGTCGCTCGGGTGTCAGATTTTGCGTCTGTTGAAAAATTGTAGAAAAATAGTAAAATCTTTGACGCATTTTTAAAAAAGCATTGTCTTAAAACATTTTCCATATAATTCTTAAATTGAAGAGACCACAAGTTTAATTAGATCGCCGATGATATTCGCTCATAATTATAAAGGATAATTATCGATAGTAATAAAGTCATAACGATTTTGTACAGTAATTTTGTCATTTTTGTACAGTTGGTCATGATGGTTTAGTGTTTTCTAAATGACAAAATGTAAACGTAGTAAACAATCAAACATTCATCAAAGTCAATACAATACATATGTATATAAAATATAAAAGGTTTCCGACATGACGAAGTGTGAAACAATTTAATTGAGAAAATGTAAACATTATTTGGAATCAATGCTTACGTATTACAGCAGCATGATATCACAGCATTCCTTGTAGCATAAATTAATAACTAGTCTACTATAGAAATACAAACGAATATGACAAAGAGATGCTTAAAATTTACAGCATTTTTATCAGAAGTAATCATCAATAAGTATTTTTATTTTGAAAATAAGGATTTTTAAAGAAAATAAAGATTGTATTTTTTATTTTTAAGATGTTATTCGTTGATATTTGATATTTTATAATTCCACAAAACAAATCTAAGCTTTTACGAGAGGTCTTGGAAATCAGAACAGACGAATGTATTAAATTGCAGACTGGCAGTTTAGTAATTTTTATCTAGATTAATTATATAACAAAAAAGAGTTCGAAGAAATCCTTTTTCGTGACAAACACGTTTCTAATTTCAGAATTAACTAGTGTGTGTTATTGTATTTTGTAGCAATAAGTAATTTTGAAAGTTGGATGACATATGTGTTATAGTAATCTCAAGTTGTGAGCACAAATAAAGCAAGTACAGTGTAAAGAAAATAAACCGTTCATGCCATATCCAATCATTATCTTGGATGCAACACAAAATTATCAAACACCAAGAACAGACTAAGTTTGCCGTCGATCATACGGAATCTTCTAACATATCTAGATCTTTTCAAAGCAACATTTTTAAAAGGCCACTTGACTATTGTCACGTATGTTCCCCAATAAACTGATAAAGATATGCTATCATATGGGTTGGATTTCTGGTTACCATCACGTTTAGATTTCACTGATTCTGCTAAAACTGTTATCTCCATTTTCTCCAGTTTCATATATCAAGACAAACTTTTACTCGGGATAAATAATTATAAATATAATATATACAATTATGATAGCAGTTTTATTTTCAGAGCACTCGTTTTTTTGTGCACTTGATGACTTTTATACTAGTATTCAAACGTTGGGATAGCTACGGTCCCGGAATAATATTTCAATTTCATTGCACTTGATTTAAAACACTATAATAATTTCTTTCAAAAAAGATGAATATTTGTATAAAAAACACATAAAATAATCAAACAAAATCTCTAATTTGTCTAAAAATTATAAAATCTCAAATTTCTACTCCTTAGATTTTTCTTAAAAAACGTATGTTGGTGGTACATGGATTTTTGTTTTAATGATGTCAAATAATCATAGTTCATATCGAGCAAAAGTTGTATGAAAAATTATACCAAATTCCGTGGCATAGCCCATTTACGGATCCTTGAATGACTGGCCTTAAATACTTTGCATCTAGCTAAATAATTATAAAATTTCACCATTTCATAAGTTGGAAGAATTTTAAAATGATCATAAATGCTTACATATTAATAAGAAAAAATGTAAACTAAAACTATCAAGACTACTTATGTCTCGGTGAATGGTAAAACCTAAATAAACAGTATAAACCGGCAGAGATACACTAAACAATTTTCTATGTTTGTTGAAATACTTTGTTGGTCTTGTGCTTGGCTGCCTTGAATGCATAAAAGTTGTGTGTTTGATGGCCAATAAGAACAAACCACTGAAAGACTCAGTTCAGAACTGTACATAACAAATACATTTCCTGCATTTAATCTCGAGCAAACAACGTGTAGGAAATTTAGAAGTAAGGGCATGTTTGATAGCTTGAGGCCCCTCATGGGGGGGGGGGGGGGTCCTAGTAATCACATAATCACCATTTTTTTGCCAATATAATCACATAATCATTAAATATTTGCTTATCTTTAGTAATCAAATAATCATAAACTAAAAATACAGTCCTAGGTAATCAAATAATCATGAAATATTTGGCTTAATAATCAAATAATCATTAAAAAACGGCCAAGTAATCACATAATCAAAAACCCCATGAGGGCCCTCTAGCTTCAATGGCTCTCAGTGCCGACATTTGCATAGTGAGCTAGCACCTTTAAAATTTAAATGTGTTTGCCATTCTAGTATAATACAGATGCTCATCTTTTTAATGTATCGGTTTTCTTGTATGCATTTTATATTTGCATGCCTTCTTACCTCGTGATCACCCTTCAATGATCTTTAATTGGTCAATCAAGTAAAAGCACATGTGGCTTCAAAAGTATGACAGAAAACATATAAAGAGTGGTATTGGAGGTGTTGTAACACAATTGGTTTACCAATTCAATATGTCTGTGCCTCCACACGCAAGATATATGTTTTAGAAGATTTTAGATTACATCTCATCTGTTCATTTACTAATCATTGCTAATTTTGTCCTATTTTTTATTGTGAAATTTTGACTTGAGTGTGGATTCAAATCATGGAGAGTGATGCATGTATAGTGAGAGACGCCTTCCTGGTAGATCTAACAAGTCTCCCTGTTTTGAGTAAATCATTAGAAAATGTTCAATTTATGTTGTTCTGTCCTTATCTCAGATACTATAAGCAATTGGGCCACCATATTTGTTGAATGGCAAGCTTGTAAGGCGTACATGTCTGGCTGAAAGGGTTCATATGACTTGACCTCATTTTCATGGTTCATTGAACAATGAAAAGCTTTTCAAATTTGTTGGTTTATCAGACACTGTCTTCAAGCAATATGTCAACTATATTTGTTGTTTGAAACGATTGTAATTTGTACATGTCTGTATGGTATGGTATATATGACCTTAACCTCATTTTCATGGTTCATTGATCACTGTTAAGATTTTATGATTTGATCAGTTTCTCAGGTACTGTTAGAAGTAAGACTACTATATTTGGTATATGGAATGATTGTAAGGAGTACATGTCTGTACTGTCTGGCATTTTTCAACTCACAGTGAGTCTGACCTCATTGGAGTTGATCATTGATAATGTTGTTGTAGTAAAACCATCATATTATATAATTTCTATAAGTATAACAGTCAAGGCATTTCAGCATATGCACTTTTATTTTTTTCAATATAAAAAAATAATCTGCTCTTGGTATTAAGAATTTGTCCATATTTGAAGAATTTCGAGTTGAAGCAACGAAAGCACCATTTTGTCAAGCTCTGGTATTGCTTTGGTGTCTATGAATTTTATATAATCCACATCCTTTTCCATCAAATAAAGTTTACAAGTGTTTTATCTCCTTTTAAAGGCAAATAATATATATATAACCTAGAATAATTTCAAGTTTAGGTGGACTCTTGTTCAAAAGTATTATTTTCTTATTATTTTGAGAAGCCTGAACTTCTACATAAGTTTTATTGATTTTTGCACTATCCCACTTTAAGGTCACATCACCCTCTTTTTGTTTTGATCAAAAACTAAAGAAAATAGAGGGAAACTAAATAAATGATCACCAATACAAGATCAACAAAACAGACATTTTTGTCATGAATTCTGTTCTTGTCTACAATGTTGGAGAGTGTCCTTTGTTGAATATGCACATAGACCAAGGTGAGCCACATCAGCTCTTTATAGCCTCTAGTTATAAAAGGAAACTGGAAAAATCTCAATTTCCTTTTGGTGCAGACCTATTGCCAGAATTATAAGAGCTTACCTGGCTGTACATCAAGGTAAATCTTTGGTAAATAGGTGCAAAATCATGAACTCTAGGAATAACTAGGTTCAGCAGTTTAATACAGTTCAAACAAAATCTGAATTTTAATAGTGTTAACTGTATTACAGAAAGGACTCCTATGAAAACTACCCTCGCTATGGGTGAGTGGATGATATAAAATTCATAGCCATATAAAAAGGAATAGGCATAAAAAAAAAGTGAAACTAAAAAAAGTTATTGTCTATATTTTATTCACTCTGCAAATTGTTATGTACATTACATGACAAGTAGCTGCTGTAGTAAACATTGCACTATAACCGAAAGTAGTAATTGGATTGATTTGAAAAATAGTCGGGAACTAAAAAACACATATTTAATTCATTTTTATAGCCAGTCTACTCTTGTATAAAGAAACTATTCTTTACTAAATTTACTTAATGTAGGAATTTGAATTATCAACAAGACAAAAACTAACATTATTTTAAATTTCAATTTTCATTTTTTTTCATTTTTTTTTATACAATTTTTAGATAAAAGGTTAGAAATACAAATTACATGATATCAAAATCATATGTAACATGTGGACATTTGGAAAATTCAATAAAAGCTATCAGGCACTTTTGATTCGTCATTTCTAATTATATAGTCATTAAAATCCATATTACATAAACAGTATCAATTTTACTGCATATAATGCACATTCGGACGATTACATCTCTTCAGTGATGGCCGAGGCCAAACTTTGAAAATCCAAAAAAACTATCGGTAATACACCATTAACTAACTGATTAAACAAAAGAGATTTAAAGGTAAAGCCAAACCAGAATATAACTATCTTTAAGCTTAATAAAATTGTTTTAAAGAGAATCTTGCAACTTCGTGAACTTTCTTACACATCTGCATGAGTCTATTGGAAAGTTGTCTCTTAATAAAAACTTAAAATGAGTAAATTTTGTCCTCATACAAGAATTGAATTTTGATAAGTTTGATTTATTTCAAAAAATTAAAATATTTAAATTGTTAATTATTTTTTTTAAAACCACAGGACGAAATTGAAAAAAAAACATGAAAAAAATCCAAAACAAACATATCACACTCTTGTCTAATGTTTAATACACTGAAGGCTTAAGCATCTGAGTACATAATGTTTGAGTGAAATAAATTTAATGTTCTGAGTTTAATATTCAATATAAAGCTACAGACATTAAAAAGTGAGTGTTATATAAGTTACAACCTTAATACTACATGTATATAAAGTTAAATGACTAAGAAAACATAAATTCAAACAATTTTAAGTCAATAAAAGTGCTATACACCTTCACTGAAATTTTGTTAGTGCAACTTCTCCATTATTTTATAATGATTTGATATCAAATACTGTAAATTCAGAAATTATTGTGTGCATTTATTATTGCGATATTTAAAGCAAGGCAATGGGTAAGATTATTAATTGCAATTTCAGGAAAATCTGCATTAAGATATATGTATCTTATTATTGCCATACTCACAGAGTCGCATTTTTTCACAATAATAAAATTTGCCAATAATTTCTGAATTTACTGTGAGCTTATTAAAAGGTGTGCAGTTGTTGTTTCCCTTTTCAAAAAGAAGGGAAAAAAATAAACATAAAAAATTACTAATTATATCCCAAATCCTGAATTTTAGTGCCTTGTTTAAAATATAAGACGCAATTAAAAAATTAAACATTTATTATATTATTATATCAAATATGCATAAAATATATAACATGAATGAAAAATTTGCACCAAGAATATATACAGATGTTTATTGGCAGCTCAAATTCAGGGCAATCAAAATATTTCTGATAAGTCCATAATAAAATTTATGAAATGTACAACTTCTCACAAAAATTCAACGCATAAAAAGGAAAAAAAATCCTATTGAATTGAGCTGCCAACATTTAGCAATGATAATAAAATAGGTACACCAATTGTTTATTGAAAACTCATTGTAAAATAAAAAAGATGTATAATGCTGATGTCTAAATAATTTATACAAAAACTAATCAAGAGTTGCTAAGAAATTTCTTGGATCTTTCAAAGATCATTTAAACCGGTGCCACTGAATAAGCAGGTGAAATTTGATTTTGATGTTCCTTACATTGTGCAGTTACTAATACATTTCCACTCAAACTAATCTATGTTAAAACAACTAAAGTAAACAATTAATAAAAAGCAAAACAAACAAGAAAACAACTGTAAAAATTACCAACCCTAATTTTCTATTATGCATAAAATTCATAGTTTTATATTTTGATTTGAAAAAAATTATTTCACAGAACACAAATAATTAAAAAAAAAAAAAAAACACCACCTTTTTCCTTATTGGCTTAAAAGCTATCCAACAAAAAAAATTCTATGCCAGCCCTGGCCTTTATTGAGGCATGGAGGGCAATTAGTTTAATGTACTAGTAAATGGGTCTGACAACTTACAGAAAAGAGCAATGATTTACAGAAAAGGAAAAAAAAAGAACCCAAAAAGAATAGAAGAGGAAATCATTTTTTTTTGTATTTTCAAAGTTGCTAGTAAATTGAATCCTTATGTAGTAATTTGCTGATATGAAATTACATCTAAAATGTATCCTGCTTCAAAAAACATTTTGATAACATGGGATGATTCAAAATAGAAAAAAAGGTGTTACAGAATACATAAAAGAAAAACCTCATGAAAAACTAGAATATAACTAACAAATCAAATCAGGTTAGAAAAGAATAGATATGGATTTCTTATCTTTGATTTTATGGTCATTAAAATATTAATACAAAACTTACATATGAATTACAACAACAAATATATTTATGGCACTCAAAAATTATTTACATAGTGAAAAAAATTATGGCACTACATTATGCATTTTCTTTTTTCCTTGTGATTCATATTAAAACAATTACATCTTTTATTCTATTGCCATCTTTTACTTTACTGCTGTTAAATATAAATTTACACTCAATTTTACAGTATCGAAATTTTGGAACTACATGCATTGCTTATATGAAGAGCATTATCAAGGTGTACAAAAAAAAACCTTTTCTTGTGATATAACTAAATGCTCTGTCATTATCAAATGACCTTCATACATTAAAAAAGACTGATTTAAAAACTCTCTTAAATATAACAAATATATACCTCAAATAGTAACTTTTCATTCTCATATCATTCAAATATATTGGGAAATAAAATGATATATGTTTATACTAAAATATTTGTACTACAATGATAACATGCATGCAAACGTCAGGTTATTTTTGTCTTCAGATTTAATCAGACACGAAATAATATAATGTTATATAAGTGATATGTTAGAATATAATATAATGATCTATGTATCTAAATTTATGCTTTCATATCTTCAAAAGTATTGTAAGCTTGCAGTTTATAAAATTACAGTTCAGATGACTTTCACTTTTTTTTTGCTTTCATACATTTTCAATTATTACAGAAAACAGTTATTACTTTCTCTCATTTGTAGTATGAAATGTTCAAATTTGATTCAAAAATATAAAACATACTCTTAGCAAGTACTAATATAAGAAAACTCCCGCTTCAATAAAATGCGGAATTTATAAGCTCTTACTCTCAAAACATTTCTAACAATGTTAAATACAGATCCCCCTTTTTTTTTCTTTTTCTTGGCAAATATCATTCTCCAATAAAAACTTTTCACAGATATTCTCACAAACTAAATACTTAACAATGATTGACTATTTTCTTGAAAAGAGCAAATAATAGCAACAAAATGTTTCCATTAAATTGTAGTTGTAAAAGAGCCTTTCCTGTTCAATCAAGAGAACCACACAAAAGCTAAAGATAAGCAAGGAGGTTAAAACCTCCTTGAGATAAGTGTTTACCGGTACCCAAAAGAAATAAACTTTTAAATAAAAAGCGGTCAAAGAAATTTTTAATAGCCAAACCCATCAAGGGTCAAGTGAATATGAAAGAAAATTTACCAAAACTTGCCTCCATCACAATTTTTACAAGTACTGAATTTGTTGATGAATATATGAAGGAATGGACAAAAAGCTTCTTTTCATATTTTTTGTTTTAATAAATTAAAAAATCAAATCCAGACCAATTGATCTGGACCACTCTGACCTCAAGGTATATCCCCATAACCCCCTTCCCAAAGTTTTAAAATTTGATTGTCCTGTAAAGCATATAAAAACTACCCTCCTGAAATCTTTTTCATTTAAATCAAATACATCCCAAAGTAAGATGTGGCCTTCTCAATGCCACCTGGACTGTTACCTTTTATAGCCAGATGACCAGGATTATTAACAAAGACCTTGACCTTATCTGTGGTCTCCAAATAAAAATTTCCGAAAACAAAAGAGTTCCATGTTGTATCTCCAGTATTAGGGCACAAAGTGGAATACCCTTCCAAAAACTTTTCTCCAATGTTGTATTCCTTCCTGTATTTTAAAACCAAATGACGAATAACACTTTCTGCTGGTGTGACATTTGTTGAATTATCCTTCTTGAATTCAAATACCAGATTGCTGTAGATGTGGTAGTACCCTGCTCTCTTGACCTGGTAATATCCATCAGTGTTGTCATACACAACTTCTTTTAAAAATGTATCTGGATCAGGATTGCTTGGTGGAAAGTCCCATTTTATCAAGTACAAATTAGGAAGTACTGTAAATAGATACAGAAATAAAATAAATACCATGTTTTGATTCATTTAGACCCCATTTACATTTGAAGAAAATTGAACTGATCTTTATTTGGATGGATCTTTAAAAGATGAGTGTTTGTTTACACTTGCATAAGCAAGATCAAATGAGATCAATCTTATTTAACATAGCGCAGTTACACTGCAAAATAAAAAGAACAGGTCTGACCTGAATATTATACATTTAGTTATAAATAAGTCAAAAACAAAGAAATAGAATTTATCCATGCAGAAGAATGATAACTAGAGGCTCTCAAGAGCCTGTGTCGCTCACCTGTTAATGTGTTTACTGATGTCGGCCATCTTTGTTGGTAGGCGGGGTCATTAGACACTCTTTTTAAAAATTGATACCCTAGTATTATGATTGTGGCCAAGTTTGGTTAAATTTGGCCAAGTAGTTTTAGAAAAGATTTTTATACAAGTTACAAAAATGAGGAAAAGTTGTTTAATATTGACTCTAAAGGGCAATAACTCCTTAGGGGGTCCTCTAACAATTTAGATCATGCTGACTTATTTGTAGATCTTACTTTGCTGTTTACAGTTTATCTCTATCTATAATAGTATTCAAGATAATAACCAAAAACTGCAAAATTTTCTTAAAATAACCAATTTAAGGGCAGCAACCCAACAACAGGTTGTCCGATTCAACTGAAAATTTGTGAGGGGATATATCTTATTCTGATGGACATTAAAATCTTGAAAGATTTGCCCTAAATGTCTTGGTTTCAAAGATATAAAGCAAAAACTGCATTTTACCACTATGTTCTAATTTTAGCCATGTCGGCCATTTTGTTTGGTAGGCTGGGTCATCGGACACATTTTTTAAACTATAAACCACAATGATAATTGTCGCCAAGTTTGATTAAATTTGGCAAAGTAGTTTTAGAGAAGAAGATTTTTAGAAAAGTTACAAAAAATGATGAAAAGTTGTTAAAAATTGACTATATGGGGCAATAACTCCTTAAGGGGTCGACTGGCAATTTTGGTCATGTTGACTTATTTGTAGGTCTTACTCTGCTGAACATTA
The DNA here is from genome assembly GCF_965363235.1 of Mytilus galloprovincialis. Lineage (NCBI taxonomy): Eukaryota > Metazoa > Mollusca > Bivalvia > Mytilida > Mytilidae > Mytilus > Mytilus galloprovincialis. Next base: position 91,907,570 of record NC_134840.1, read on the forward strand.
TTGCTGTTTACAGTTTATCTCTATCTATAATAGTATTCAAGATAATAACCAAAAACTGCAAAATTTCCTTAAAATAACCATTTCAGGGGCAGCAACCCAACAACAGGTTATCCGATTCGTCTGAAAATTTCAGGGCAGATAGATCTTCACCTGATAAACAATTTTACCCCATGTCAGATTTGCTCTAAATGCTTTGGTTTTTGAGTTATAAGCCAAAAACTGCATTTTACCCCTATGTTCTATTTTTAGCCATGGTGGCCATCTTGGTTGGTTTGACGGGTCACGCCACACATTTTTTAAACTAGATATCCCAAGGATGATTGTGGCCAAGTTTGGTAGAATTTGGCCCAGTAGTTTCAGAGGAGAAGATTTTTGTAAAAGTTTACAGACGACGGACGACGGATGCAGGACGACGGACGACGGACGCCAAGTGATGAGAAAAGCTCACTTGACCTTTCAGGTCAGGTGAGCTAAAAAATGGCAGAATCTATACATTGGTTTTAAACATGTGTGTTTTGCAGCCGAACATGCACAGATTTATTTTCATAACTAAATATTATATTCACTGGAAGAAAGCTCAATTGTGATCCATCTAAGCATTTAAACTTGAAGAAAGAACAATCTTTTTAAATCCACCTTTAGATGTGGACTTTTTAAGTCCAATTAAAGATTGATCTTTCCTGTTTACAATAGATAAAAGATAGTCTTTTTAACTAGTGTAAGAAAAAAACTAAACATTTACTTTTCATTACAAATTTTATTAATTTCCTTTAGTAGTTGTTACTTTATCATATGGATGTAGTGTTGTAGATTATTTTATTGTATCAGAAAATTTATTATCAAAAGTATGTTTTTTTAAAGTCCATAACTTATTGGGCGATCTCTCTGATCATTGTCAAATTTCTGCGTTATTGAACATACATTGTAAAATAAAAGGAGATACGTGTCAAACTCAGATGTCTCTTAAAAGTTGTAAATGGAATGAGAACTCTACTGAATTATTTCAGGAAGCACTATCTTCAGGCAGTATGCAACAAAATTTTTTAAATTTTAATAAAACTGAATACCATTCTGATATAAATAACATGATTAAAGATGTTAATACTATATTCTATGAAGCTGCAAATTTATCACTAAAACAAAAGCCTACTAAAAAATCAACAAGCAAGTTAAAACAAAATGTAAAGAAAAAACCTAATTGGTTAGATGCTTCATTATCTAAATTAAAAAATAACTTAAATGATAAAGAAAAATTATTACAAAAATATCCTTTTGATCCAGTAATACGGTCATCTTTTTTCAGTCTATTAAAACATTACAGAAAAACAAGGAAGAAAAAAATAAGGGATTTTCGACAAGATTTAATAGATAAATTAGATAATTTAAAAGACAATAATCCAAGTCAATATTGGGCACTGCTTCACGAGTTATCAGATACAAATAGGGAGAATACCACATCTGATGTGTCAACAGATGCTTGGTTTTCTTATTTTAAAAATTTAAATGAAAAAGACACTAATGCATCATGTGATTATTTAAAAGATAAGCTAAAAGACATGGAAAGAGAAAAAATATTTACTGAACTTGATAATTTGATTTCAAAAGCAGAAATAGAAAAGGCGATTAGTACACTAAAAAATAAAAAAGCCAGTGGTTTTGACTCAATTTTAAATGAAATGTTAAAGTCCAGTCAAATATATTTAGTTTCTTGTTTTCAAAAATTGTTTAATAGTATCTTAAACTCAGGAAATTTTCCAAAAATTTGGGCAAAAGGATATATAGTTCCTTTATTTAAAAGTGGTTCAAAAGATGATCCTTCAAATTATAGAGGAATTACCATTGGAAGTTGTTTAGGCAAGTTATTTGTGAAAATTTTAAATATTCGTTTAGAGAAATTTTAGGCAAGTAGAAATATTATTAAACCGGAACAAATTGGTTTCTGTAAAGGCAAGCACACCAGTGATCATCACTTAGTTTTGAGAACTCTTATAGAAAAGTATACTCAACAAGGTAATAAAAAATTCTTTACATGCTTTGTTGACCTACGAAGAGCCTTTGATACTGTTAATCATGATGGACTTTTTTATAAACTGAGAAATATTGGAGTCAGTGATTTATTTTATAACACTCTAAAAGATATGTATAACTAGAGGCTCTAAAGAGCCTGTGTCGCTCACCTTGGTCTATGTGCATATTAAACAAAGGACACAAATGGATTCATGACAAAATTGTATTTTGGTGATGGTGATGTGTTTGAAGTTCTTACTTTACTGAACGTTCTTGCTTCTTACAATTATATCTATAATGAACCTTGCCCATTAGTAACAGAGAAAAATATTTGGTAAAAATTTACATAAATTTACCGAATTAATGAAAATTGTTAAAAATTGACTATAAAGGGCAATAACTCCTTAAGGGGTCAATTGACCATTTAGGTCATGTTGACTTATTTGTAGATCTTACTTTGCTGAACATTATTGCTGTTTACAGTTTATCTCTATCTATAATAGTATTCAAGATAATAACCAAAAACGGCAAAATTTCTTTAAAAATTACCAATTGGAGGGCAGCAAGCCAACAACCGATTGTCCAATTCATCTGAAAATTTCAGGGCAGATAGATATTGACCTGATAAACATTTTTATCCCATGTCAAATTTCCTCAAAATGCTTTGGTTTTTGAGTTATAAGCCAAAAACTGCATTTTACCCCTATGTTCTATTTTTGGCCGTGGCAGCCATCTTGGTTGGTTGACAGGGTCACGCCACACATTTTTTAAACTAGATACCCCAAAGATGATTGTGGCCAAGTCTGGATTAATTTGGCTCAGTAGTTTCAGAGGAGAAGATTTTTGTAGAAGATTACTTAGATTTATGAAAAATGGTTAAAAATTGACTATATAGGGCAATAACTCCTAAAGGGGTCAACTGACCATTTCGGTCATGTTGACTTATTTGTAAATCTAACTTTGCTGAACATTATTACTGTTTACAGTTTATCTCTATCTATAATAATATTCAAGATAATAACCAAAAACAGCAAAATTTCCTCAAAATTACCAATTCAGGGGCAGCAACCCAACAACAGGTTAACCGATTCATCTGAAAATTTCAGGGCAGATAGATCTTGACCTGATAAACATTTTTACCCCATGTCAGATTTCCTCTAAATGCTTTGGTTTTTGAGTTATAAGCCAAAAACTGCATTTTACCCCTATGTTCTATTTTTAGCCGTGGCGGCCATCTTGGTTGGATGACCGGGTCACGCCACACATTTTTTAAACAAGATACCCCAATAATGATTGTGGCCAAGTTTGGTTTGATTTGGCCCAGCAGTTTCAGAGGAGAAGATTTTTGTAAAAGCTAACGCCGGACGACGCCGGACGTCAAGTGATGAGAAAAGCTCACTTGGCCCTTTGGGCCAGGTGAGCTAATAATACTGAACTTTGTGTAAAGGTAAACAAATATTCTATGACTGAAAACTTTACATCTAACATAGGAGTCAAACAAGGGGATAATTTAAGCCCCACTTTATTTAAAATTTTTATAAATGATATTCTTGACTCTTTTGATGAGACATGTAAACCTGCTATTTTAAATTCCTATCACCTTAATTGCTTATTGTATGCAGATGACTTAGTATTGATGTCAGAAACAGCTGATGGTCTACAGAGGTGTATTGATAAACTATATAATTATTGTGATAAATGGGGGCTCCAAATAAATATAAAGAAAACTAAATCAGTAGTATTTAATAAAACAGGAAAACTAGATGAAAACATATTTAATATTAATAATACACCTATTGAAAGGGCTAGGGGCTATAAATATTTAGGAATTTATGTGAGCGCAAGTGGAAGCTTTACAGAGGCTAAAGATGATTTATATAAAAGGGGACTGAAAGCTTTATTTAAATATAAAAAAAGTTTTACCTTATATAAACCTAAAATTAACACACTTTCACATATATTTGATCATACTGTGAAACCTGTGTTGTTATATGGGAGTGAAATATGGGGATCTTCAGTAATAAATAAACTAAATAAAAATGAACATAATATTTTTAAACTATGCAAGGACATGAAACAAGAAAGTATTCATGTCAAATTCTGTAAATTTTCTTTGGGTTTAGGTAAAAAATCTACAAATATAGCTGTATTGGGTGAAATGGGAAGATTTCCCTTATTTCTTGAAGTAATTTTAAATATGTTTAGATATTATAAATATATATTAAAGTCTGATGATATCCTTCTCTCTGAAGCCCTGAATGTCTCTAGATCACTAGTAAATAGTTAAAACAAAAATAGTTGTTATAGTTGTATTGCTATTCTTATGAAATATCTTGATATAGATCTTAAACTTATTAAAAATTCAAAGATGGATTTAAAATCACTAATTTACCGGAAATTAAAACAGAAATATTCTTGTATTTGGAAATCTGAACTTTACAATGATAGACAAAATAAACAGCATGGAAATAAACTAAGAACTTACAGATTATTTAAAGAAAATATTTATATGGAAAAATACTTATTAATTTTACATGAGGATGAAAGGCGACTGCTCACTAAGTTTAGAGTCAGTGCACATAAATTAGAAATTGAAAGAGGCAGATATGTGGGGCTTCGAGTGGAGGATAGAATATGTAAATTATGTAACACTGAAGTTGAAGATAAAATTCATTTTCTTCTTCAGTGCCCTGTTTTAGAAAATAAAAGATCTGAATATATAAATTACTTAAATAAGGTTAACAAAAATTTTAAAAGCCTCCCAAATAAATCAAAATTAATATGGTTAATGTCATCTGAGGATAATGTTATAATTAAAAAAGTAAGTTTATTATTGTGTACTTTATTCAAAGAGAGAAAATCAATTCTAGATACAGTTTAGTCACCGGTAGTTTGTCCATCTATATTATATTGTAATACTATATATATATATATATATTCATCTTTTTTGCAGAAATTATTTGGGTGAAAAAGACTTGACTTTGTTTAATTGTTAAATAATCAATGTAATCAATATGTAATCACTTGTATGAAATTGAACCTAATTGTACTGCTCAAATAATTGGGCGTCATAATTGACAATAAAAAACTTTGTATTGTATTGTATGGTACAAGAATCATTCCAAAAAATCAATTGGTGTTGGCCCCAGGTGACTTTTAAAATGTATATATCATTGAAAAAGCCCCAAATTATCTCCATTTGCTGCAAAAATGCCATTTTTTGGCATTAAAATTAGAAAATCTTTTTTAACTCATCGGTGATCTATATTTTTTATTGTTGTTTACAAATAAGCTTAACATAAAATAAATATTTCTCCTATTAGTTCAACAGAAAAAAGTGACATCGAAGGCAGATTGTGAGCGTAAATGAACGGTGACCCCATTTAATGATTTTTTTATTTCATTTTTCTATTAAGAATAAGATAAAGTTTATTTATAGAAAATTGTAGCGAAAAAAATTAAATGATTTAGACCCACAGGCCCCCTTACGATATTTTAAAAATGTGCATCGTACATACCATTTCCCTGTGCCTGGCTAACACTTCTAATCTGACCATATCCCTTTGGGTGTTCTGCTGTTGTAGAATTCAGACACAATTGGAACAGAGGCTCTGCAATGGAAATATGTAATTATATGCATAGGTAAAAGAAATTAAAAACAAAAATGTTAGCAAACAAATAAACCAAAACAAACATTCACACAAATTTATAATGAATAATCTACATATTAACATTGTTAGTTGCTCATTGCAAAAGGAAAATATTTTAGAATAAGAACAAGTTAACAATATGCCGTTTCATAAATTACAAAGGGTTACTTTATGATGCTTAATATGTTTCAATAAAAGTTTAGATGCAGAAAACATTAATTGTTGGTATTCATCTATTAGATATGTACTTCAATCACTTGATATACAAAATTTAGATACAAAGCTCAATAAATTAATTAAATTTGTAAAATGTAAACTTTGTAATAGTTTTAAAACATTTTGGTTGGTCAAAAGATCTGAGACCTTATCACAAGGTAATAGTAAATTAGAAAATTATTTCAACCTCAAGACTGACTATGTAAAGGAGGCTTATTTATCAATTAAAGATTTTAGTATAAGAAGAGCTATATGTAAAATGAGAATAAGTGCTCATGATCTTAGAATTGAGAAAGATAGATATAGTAAAAAATACACAGAGAGAACTCAACATCTATATCATCACTGCTTATCACATGGATCAAATTCTATTGAAGATGAGACCCATTTTACAGTAATATAATGAACAGAGGAAATTATTATTTGATAAAGTTATCACTTTTTGTACTAATTTTAAAGAACTACCTAATGATAAGAAATATTTCTGGCTGTTAAAAAAACAGTTGTTTATGACATTTACCTCACAGCAATATGAGTTAAAATGTTTATATTTTTATATTTCCCTAATCATGCTAAATGTAACATAAAAAGTTTAGTTATAAATTCTTTAAAGCATGAAAATCAATTGGCTTGCCTTCTCAGAAATGTATCCATCTACCTTTTTGTCAATTACAAAGCACTCAGTTAAAACTTTATTAATTGCATGTCCAGCCTTTGTTTTCTCTGCTGATTAGTTTAAGAGTCAGAAAAAGCAATGACTAAAGATGATGGAAAAGTACCAAAATCAAGGACCAGGTATCAGACAGACAAGGATCCAACATTAATTTACCGAGATATGAAAACATAAATTTGGAATGTGTCCATGTGACACAGATGATGCCCCCACTTGCATATTATGTAAAGTTATAAAGGGACATAACTGAAGAATGGTAAAAGTGTCACTATCCAAATTTGTACTTATACTGAGTTTTGTGGTATGGTAATAACAATTGTGTGTAAGTTTCATAACATTTGGTTGAGGCAAACTGAAGTTAGAGAACGTAGACGAAAAATATTCAGCAAGTTTTCCATTTGTAAAGGGGCACAACTCTAGAACAATAAAAGTAACACCCCCTAAATTCAAACTTGATCTGATTTTGAGGTAATAAGCATTGTGTATAAGCTTTATGACATTTGGTTAGGGCTATCATAAATAAGAGAACGGAAACAAAAAATTCAGCAATTTTTCCATTTGTCAAGGAGCATAACTTTAGAACAGTTAAAGTGACACCACTAAAATTCAAACTTGATCTATGTTTTGTGGTAATAAGCAATGTGTATTTGTTTCTTAACATTTGGTTGAGGCAATCTTAAGTTAGAGAACGGAAACCAACTTTGGGAAATACGTACAGAAGGGCATACATACAGACAAGACAATGATAAAATTCAATGCCACCCTACGCCACGGCGGGGGCATAAAAATGTATTAACTTACTTTCCCTGTATTCTTCATTTAATGTCTTTTCCACTTTCTGAAAAATATTTAAGAAATTGTTTTATATAAAAGGGAACTAATTAAAGAGTTATAATTGATCATTAGATATCTACTTGTACCTATAAACATTTTTGTACAGCTGTAACCATTTGTCTGTTAGCCGATTTCTTGTAACTTCAATTTTAATTGTATTCTATACAAAAATATGTCAGGAATCAAAAACATCTCAATTAATTTTTTTTAGAGTTATTTAAGTTTGACCTAAGCTGTATTTCTAATAACATTTTATTTTCTACCTCTTATAAAAATTCTTAAATTTTTGTATAAATTCTTATAAATTTTAAGTACAAGACATACATCATATATCAGTAATGTACTGTATATCAGGAAATTTTCAGGCCAGCTTTTGTATATGATCTGCTCAAGAAAATGATGAAGTTAAAGAAGTAGGTTCAGTAAGACCCCTTTTTGGCCCCAACATATAGCAGTTTTACAAAATTGTGAAAATGTAATCTTTTAGCTATTTACTGGAAAGTAGAATGCTTCTGCTACATAAATATGGGCTGTTTTTGACAATACAATGCACATATATTGGGTACTAGCATCATTAAGCCATGCTAAATTACTGAAATCTTCACAATTTTAGCATTTAGTTAAATTTTAGATGGTTACCTTCTTAATGAAAGTGGTCACATTCGTGTTCCTTCATGATATTGAAATGTAAGTTGTTTTTGATGATAATACATAACATATATAAAGGTTGAGGATGAACACAGATGCAGCCATTTTCATTTTTGACAAAAACCATCTGAAAAGTGACGTTTTTTGGCATATTTGATAGATTTTTTATATTTAAGCTTGAATCAGAGCGTTTTTAATGACTAACTCAGTTAAAATGTTTTACATAAACTAATTGAATCAATTGAAATAGGCACTTTTAAAAGTGTTTAAAAAGTGTTCAAAATCTTTCGTTAGATGAACCTGAAATTTGAGGCCAAAATCGGCCCTTACCGGACCTACTCCTTTATGCCATTTGAAAGCAATGCGATGAATGATCATGAATACTACTATATCACTGCTTTTGTTTATCAATTATTTTAATCTGCAAACATTGGACACATAATAAAAATAACATTTCCTATATTTTCCTTAAAACAAATTTTAACTTAATTATTAATACCTTTTTCAGCCTATCCTTCATGTAACTTTCTTTTTCGGCACAACACTTGCCTGAATCTGCATTAGGAAAGTACTTTCTTATATCAGCTGCAGATGCCTGTACATATTCGCATTTCATGCAATACATTTCTAATGCAGGATCAAAATCAACAATCTCTGTCTGTGCAAAATTCAACCATGCAAGGGTTACAGCAAATATGACCAGTATCAAAACAATGTCAACTACAACACAAGCAGAAAACACTCTATTCTCTTTTACAGCAGCCAACCCATCATCAAATAGGTTCTTAGGTCCGCCTTCTTTAGGAGTTTGATTGCCATCTGTTGGTTGCGGACCCTCTGGCTGTGGTAAAAATGTTACTTCTTCGCCTGCCGCATCATTAGGTTGAAAAGCTGCTGATGGTCCTGGATTGTTATCACCTTCTGGCATTCTGAAGTTGGGAACTTAAAACATCCAAAGTCTAAAATTAAAATTAACATTTGTAGATTGTATAGATCATGATTGCTTATTCATTTCTCGTGTTTTGAACCCCCCAAAAATCGTCCTAAATCTCTTTAAACCTTTTTTACTCATTAATTTACATTAAATGTGGAAACAGTTGAAAAATCTTTCAAATCATCAAATCATTAAGATTCATCAATACATTGTAGGTGAATTTAAAATCTTGAGGAAAATACAGTGCTGAGTGGGGTTATAAAATTAATATTACTATGCTGATGTAAATCTTTTACACTCATTTTATGAGACTTGTTTTGAATGTGGAGGAAATGAAATTAATCTCACTAGCTATGGATTTAAGTGCATTTCACTGGCCAGACAACAGTATAAATGGATTAAATGCAGATGTAAAACAATAAACATATTTACACTTTAGGCATTCAGCTGCGTTTTTTGTCTCAGGATAACCTTAGATCTGCTCAGAATACCAGTAACCTTCTGACGTCAAGCAACAATAACTTTAATTGTTACGTTAAACATTTTGAATTGTGAGGTCAAAGTTTACATGAACCTGTGTGATTTTAAGTATTATGTACCTTCTTATCTTCCTGTCAAGGAGTGGACTCATTTTTGAGTGAATATACTCCAGCGTGAGTGAACAGCTAAAGTATGTACAGTTAAAATCAGTGTTGTAATTTAGATGTGGGTTTGCGTTTCTTACAAATGTTGATGATGTTACATTTTTGTGGGTGGAATGCCATTTGCCAATCGTTTTCCAATTTTTATACGACCGCAAATTTTGAAAAAATTTTCGTCGTATATTGCTATCACGTTGGTGTCGTCGTCTGCGTCGTCGTCGTCCGAATACTTTTAGTTTTCGCACTCTGACTTTAGTAAAAGTGAATAGAAATCTATGAAATTTTAACACAAGGTATATGACCATAAAAGGAAGGTTGGTATTGATTTTGGGAGTTTTGGTCCCAACATTTTAGGAATTAGGGGCCAAAAAGGGCCCAAATAAGCATGTTCTTGGTTTTCGCACTATAACTTTAGTTTAAGTTAATAGAAATCTATGAAATTTTGACACAAGGTTTATGACCACAAAAGAAAGGTTGGGATTGATTTTGGGAGTTTTGGTTTCAACAGTTTAGGAATTAGGGGCCAAAAAAGGGCCCAAATAAGCATTATTCTTGGTTTTCGCACAATAACTTTGGTTTAAGTAAATAGAAATCAATGAAATTTAAACACAATGTTTATGACCACAAAAGGAAGGTTGGTATTGATTTTGGGAGTTTAGGTCCCAACAGTTTAGGAATTAGGGGCCAAAAAGGGACCCAAATTCTTGGTTTTCGCACCATAACGTTAGTATAAGTAAATAGAAATCTATGAAATTTAAACACAAGGTTTATGACCATAAAAGGAAGGTTGGTATTGATTTTGGGAGTTTTGGAGGAAAAAGGGGCCCAAAGGGTCCAAAATTAAACTTTGTTTGATTTCATCAAAATTGAATAATTGGGGTTCTTTGATATGCCGAATCTAACTGTGTATGTAGATTCTTAACTTTTAGTCATGTTTTCAAATTGGTCTACATTAAGGTCCAAAGGGTCCAAAATTAAACTTAGTTTGATTTTGACAAAAAATGAATCGGTTGGGTTCTTTGATATGTTGAATCTAAAAATGTACTTAGATTCTTGATTATTGGCCCAGTTTTCAAGTTGGTCCAAATCTGGGTCCAAAATTAAACTTTATTTGATTTCATCAAAAATTGAATAAATGGGGTACGTTGATATGCCAAATCTAACTGTGTATGTAGATTCTTCATTTTTGGTCCCGTTTTCAAATTGGCCTACATTAAGGTCCAAAGGGTCCATAATTAAACTAAGTTTGATTTTAACAAAAATTAAATTCTTGGGCCTCTTTGATATGCTGAATCTAAACATGTACTTAGATTTTTGATTATGGGCCCAGTTTTCAAGTTGGTCCAAATCAGGATCTAAAATTATTATATTAAGTATTGTGCAATAGCAAGTCTTTTCAATTGCACAGTATTGTGCAATGGCAAGAAATATCTAATTTCACAATATTGTGAAATAGCTAATTTTTTTTTTAATTAGAGTTATCTTTCTTTGTCTAGAATAGTAAGCAAGAAATATCTTATTGCAAGAATTTTTTTTAATTGGAGTTATCTTTCTTTGTCCAGAATCAACTTAAATCTTTGTTATATACAATATACAATGTATATTCACTTTCTACTACCAACTGATAAATTTAAATGATCTTTAGCATTCAGTGATAACAAGCAGTTTTTTTACATCTTAATATTTATGATGTATTTAAATGAGTAGTTATTGTTGCAAACTCCCATTAGAATATTTTAATTGAGACTAGTTTTGGAATAAGGGAAAGGGGGATGTGATTAAAAAATTGGGTTCAATTTTTCTCATTTGAAATTTCATAAATAAAAAGAAAATTTCTTCAAACATTTTTTTGAGAGGATTAATATTCAACAGCATAGTGAATTGCTCTAAGAGAAAACAAAAATTTTAAGTTCATTAGAACACATTCATTCTGAGTCAGAAACCTATGCTGTGTCAACTATTTAATCACAATCCAAATTTAGAGCTGAATCCAGCTTGAATGTTGTGTCCATACTTGCCCCAACCGTTCAGGGTTCAACCTCTGCGGTCGTATAAAGCTACGCCCTGCGGAGCATCTGGTTCTAGTTTATCTGGGTCGTCTTGCAGCCTGGTGGCATCGCAGGTGGATCTAATAGGATGGTACAACAGGCATTCAGCAGCAAAAAGTTTCACACTAGAGTAAACAGATTCTAGGAGGTCGTTTATGAAGACAAGAAAGGGCAGGGGTTCCATTACTGTACCCTGTGGTACACCAGAAACTACCTCTGCTTTGTCTGACATTGTTCCCTCCACAAGGATATGTTGTTTCCTCTTGTTCAGGAAGCTCTCCATCCATTTGAGAGTAGAGTCACTGACTCCTTAGAATTGGAGGCTGGCTTATGCTTGTGTGGCCAAAGGCTAAGACAAAGCCTAATAATATTGCATCAACTTGTTGGCTATCTGATAGTCCGTTTGCCAGTTCATGAATTGTGGCATCAGCTGTGTCTCACAAGATCATTTGGTGCGAAATCCATTTTGGGCTGGTGTTAAAATGCCACTGTATTCTTTTAGTTTTTAAGAAGCTTGGAACACCTGAGGTCTGATGACAATGGGTGCCATTTGTCAACAGGGACTAGGTTCCTTATCTGGCTTTGTGTTAGTATCCTCCACTGTGAAAACTGTTTCAAATTGGTTGTTGAGCATATTGGCTTTTATTTTCGGGTCGCTGTGGATCAATCCATCAGTGTTTCTTAGTGGAGCCACACATGAGGCTTCCTGTTTCCCACTTTTTGCTAAGGACCAAAACTTTTTGGGGTTCTGCATCACTTGAAGGCTAATGATGTCTTTAACATAATTGCTGTGATGGCAGATTGACATTCTGCTTTCAAATGTTTATACCTGTGAATGTCTTTTGTGCTCTTTATGGCATTTGCTTTTTTAAAAGCGTTATCCTTGTGTCAAGCAAGAAGGGGTGTTTCTATGTTCATCCATGGATTTGTGTGTCGCAAATGAGTGAATTTATGTTGGATGTGTTTGTCCATCAGGGTTAGAACTTTTTCCCGGAATGAAGTCCAACAAGAGTCCATGTAATGAATTAATTTGCTGTGAGACAAAGTCAGATACAAATAGGGTGATATCTGATTTCAGCGATGGAAGTTTGGCGTTATCCCATAAGTAGATTTTCCTTTTGGCAGGCTTAGCACTTGTGGTTTAGCTAGTGTATCCATAAGCACTGAATCATGATAGCCAACTCCTTGGATAGTCTTGCACTTATTTAACAGAAAAGGATGGCTGGTGAAAAAGAGATCAAGAATATTTTAACCTCTAGTAAGGGTCTTGACCATCTATTCTAACATGCGCGTAGCTAGGTTTACATCAAAATGCCTGGGCGTACACTTGAATTGTTAAAAAAAAATATTTTCATCTAATTATAAGTAAAAGAATTGGTTAACAGTACATCAACCTTATAGGTCTTTCTTCAATGGCTTGAATTTTCGAATAAAAATGACAAAATTGGTGTCATATTTATATATTTTACTTTCTGTCAAAGTCTAAATCTACCGTGAATTATGATACTCACTTTCCTTTTGTTTTAAAGCAATCTTATGTACTTTAACTCGAAATGTGGTTTGCATTTGTTTTTGATTATTACTGTGTAGATGTAGGTTCAGTATGTGGGTAAAGTTTTAAGATATCAATAACTTTGTCAAACCTTCGTATGATTTTACGATAGCTGGACAAAAACTGTTTATGGTTAAAAGAGTTACCAGGGCATCATGACAAAATTATATATGATGCATTTTTCCGTAATTAATGGATTTTTAAAACGAATTTCTTGAAGTATTTACATTCTGAAGTTAAAATTTGGTACATATAAATTTCTTTGTAAAACTTTGGTCGAAGTTAATGAAACTTTCTTAGAGGAAAACACGTATGTTGCAAGAATAAATTTCCATCCTGGTATCTATGATGTCCAGTTAATTTAAATGATTTTATAAACCTCCATATTTTGTCATGAAACTTGTGCAGAAATTTAATGAAAACTATAGATGATAGTTCAGGCAACGATATAACAACAACTATTCAGCCATTACATTTTATATAAAAGTTCGTATTTCCGCCCAAGGCGACGTCACTGACAATGGACATGTACAATAGTTGGAACGTTATGTTCCCGCAATAATCTCAACATACTGGGGCCGCGAAATAGTAAAAATTATCACAATTTTCTAAAAAATCTCAATATACTGGGGCCGCGAAATAGTAAAAATTATCACAATTTTCTAAAAAATCTCAATTGTCCATTGATAAATCGTTTCATTGATAAATAACTGTCCATCAATAAATAATATCACTTTGAAATTGTCTCTCGCGTTGTGTTTTTCTTTGCAATACTGAGCAAATCATATAAAAACGGAAATTACATTTAGTGATTAAATTCAATTCAAGTCTCTCATGAAATAAAATAAAATTCAACTTTGCACTAAACGTGTAATTGTTTATGTTCATCGATTACATCACTGGTGAATCCACTTCTGTATCGTCTCTCGGGCTTTTAGGCTAGCTTTTCGTTTCGGTCTGTCTTCCATATGTTCCTGCTCATCAGTTGGAACGTTAGAATTGTTTGTCATCGTTTGTGTTACTTCCAACAGATATAATTTGGCGATCGGTCTTGTAGTTTCTCCCGTGCTGGTCCTTATTCGTGCTGATCTTACAAGTCCATCATTACCTCTCGCAACTTCGGTTACGATCCCAATTTTCCAGTTTATCCTCGGACATTCGTTGTGAATTTGTACGATGTCTCCTGTATTTATTATTTGTTCATTTTTTCCGATTGTCCTATGAAATTCACGTAAAGACGTAAGGTATTCGGATTTCCATCTTTTCCAGAAATGCTGAATCAATTGGGTTTGTTTGTGTACACTTTTATTAAGATCTTTATGTCCCATGTAATTCGAGTCTAAGATATTATCAACTTCTGATTGCGGGTACGGTAATGTTGAAATGCGCCTTCCGTATAATAGATGAGATGGAGTTAAAGCTTCACAGTCTTTGATATCGGATGATGGATATGTAAGCGGTCTGTCGTTTAAGATATTTTCTATTTCCGTAAAAACTGTTTGTAATGTTTCCATGTTTACTTGTGATCGTCCAAGCACTTTCTTCAAACTTGTCTTCGTCAGAGCAATCAAGCGCTCACAAAATCCACCATACCAAGGTGCACGTTTCGGTATAAATCTCCACTCGACACCGTGTGTTGATAAAGTATTTTTTAATATATCCGATTCACATAATCTTTTTATTTCTGCAGATCCTGCAATGAATGTAGTTGCATTGTCAGATACTAGAATTTTAGGCAAAGCGCCGAAATGCCTGAATAAATGAATGTTTGCTCAAGTTTGGAACTACTTCTAGTTGAACTGCTCTTGTCGATGCGCATGTAAATAAACATATATATGCTTTCTTTAAAGTTCTTTCTGTGTCCTTTACGTATAAAGCACCTGTATAATCGACTTCTGTGATGGTAAATGGTGAAGCTTCCTGTACTCTTATTTTTGGTAGGGGTGGGGGATCCGGTTTGTTGTAAGATTTTCCCATAACTTTGCGGCAAGTTACACATTTGTTTAATAACTTCTTAACAAATTGTCGGAGTGTCGGTACCCAATACGATTGTTGTACATAAGTAAGCGTAGCATTTAGTCCAGAATGGAGTGAACGTTCTATCACTATCAGTTTGGTAAGTGGTTGATTTGCAGGTATAAGATATGGAAATTTAGTATTCTCTGAAATCGGTGCATTGTGAATCCTACCGTTGCATCTCACAAGGCCATCGTCATCTATGAAGAGTCCTAATTGTCTTATTCTTGGATATTTCATTGTGTTTTTATTTCGAGCGTCCTGTAAACTTTTTATTTCAGCGGAGTATGAAGATTTTTGGCAATCTAATATCCATGAACGCACCGCGATAATAATATCATTTGTCGTTAAGACTCCACTTTTTCTCAGATGTTTGGTATATCGGCAATTAGATATGAACCGCTGAATGTAAGCGGTTACTCGAATCAATTTCCTGAAAGTCCCATATTTCGAAATGTCTATAATGTTACTAATACCATAGTAATCAGTATGAACGTCATTGTTTTGAAATTCCTCGTCGTCGTTTTCTCCTGTAATTGTCAATACTATTTTACTTGTAGGAGTTAATTCTGGCCATTTTGTTTGATTCGTTAACCAATTTGGTCCTTTTTTCCAAATGACACTATTGATGTATTGATCGGCGTCAATTCCTCGTGTTAACAGATCTGCTGGATTGTATTCTGTAGGACAATATCTCCATTCATGTTGATTTGTAGACTCTGTAATTTCTCGCACTCGATTTGCAATAAATCGTTTTAACGGTTTCGATGATTTTAGCCAGTGTAATACTATGCAGCTATCCGACCAGAAAACCACGTTTTTACATTCAAAAGTCGATTTTACATGTGATGCTAGTCTAGTTCCAATAACTGCGGCCATAAGTTCTAATTGCGGTAATGTTAGGTTTTTCACTGGCGCTACTCTGCTTTTCGCCATCACTAACGTAGTTTCGGTACCGTTGTTCAGATATGCAGTCGCTCCATACGCTTTTGGACTCGCATCGCAAAATACATGTAGTTCAAATTGTGTCGAAGTAGAATTACTGGAGAAATAATATCTGGGAAATATGATTTGTGTCGTTTTCTCTAAGTCGCTTGCTACATTAATCCAAGTAGCCTTAAAGTTTTCCGGAACTGGTTCATCCCAATCAAGTTTACTTTTCCATAGATCCTGTATGAGCATCTTGTATTGTGACGGGGCTGAGTATTCCAAGTGGGTCGTATATTTTGGAAGAATGTTTCAAAATCTCCCTTTTTGTTATAATGTCTTGTAGTTGAATCTCACATTTCTGGTACATCAGATTATCGGATTTGCTATTCCATAACATACCAAGCACTTTTGTGTTGATGTCTTTATCTAGTACATTTTCCGTCTTGGCTAGCTTGCGTATATTTTCACTGTTCGATGTCCACGATCGTAGGTTGAATCCGGCTTCCTTCATCATTGTTTCGCTTCCTTATAATACGTATTAGCGCCCTCCGCGTTCTGTAAACTTGTCAGAATGTTGTCCACGTACAAGTCTCTTTCCATCAATGTAGCTGTTGTACTGTTGTAACGTTGTAAATGTTTCAGTATCGTGGCGTTAAGCATAAACAGCGAACAATTCGCTCCGAAAAGGACGGATTTGAACCTGTAAGTCTGTAGATCACTTGTAGGGTCGGATGGGTTACTCAGCCATAAGAAACGTGTAGCGTCTCGGTCATCTTTGTTTAATCCAACATGTAAAAAAGCCTTTTCAATATCCGTTGTCTTTTAATAAATTTACGGCTTCATCGTAGTTTACATTTGTAAGTGCAAACCCCGCTATAGAATCTAGTGCTTCATGTTCTAGCTGTGCTTTCAAGTAATTGAATTTTTGTACATTTGTAAGTGACAAGTTAAGGTGTACGGCCGACTCATATGAGTCCCAGAAAGTTTGCCATTCTAAGATGTTCCCTGAGAATATTAGAAGCGAAAGTTTGGGTAGGCGGTGACTACTAGCTGACGAAAATGTGCTTTGCTGTGTGTTGAACGTATGACTGGCTTGTACAGACGGGTTCTCAAACGACTGTGCGTTGTGTGGGTTGGCTATGTTGTGCGTTGGTACAAACGATATAGTTTCTGGATTTAAAGTGTGGGTTGTTGTATGTGAATCAATATGACGGGACTGTGGTGTTTGGACATTTTGTATGAACTTACGTATGTGGCGAATCTTTGTTTCCATATCCACTGAATATTCATCTGAATCCACTATCTCATTTTCCACATCTTCCGGTTCTGTTAACTTTAGAATTTGTTCGTTTAAGTCCTCAAACCATGTTTGTTTTTGCACTTGTTTTCCGAGTGTTGCAATAACTTCCTCTTCATGAAATTCGAATTCTCCTTTGCTTCATCTAATCTTCGGAATAATCTGGTAACAGCGCTCCTGTTCCCGGATCGGACTGATTTCAATTTTACGAGATCCTGGTCACGGCACCATAAATATAGATGATAGTTCAGGCAACGATATAACAACAACTATTCAGCCATTACATTTTATATAGAAGTTCGTATTTCTGCCCAAGGCGACGTCACTGACAATACGACGTCGACAATGGACATGTACAATAGTTGGAACGTTATGTTCCCGCGATAATCTCAACAAAAACATTTGATTTGTTTAATCTTGTAATGGACTGATAAATGAATAAACTTTGTGCGGGGAGAAATTTCAGTCGAGAACCAGGGTTCCACAGAGAGCCCTTTACTCATTTTAATATTGCACCTGAACAACTCAGAAAATTAATCATTTCATCTTCATTTATGATTCTAAATAAATCTTGAATAGATTAAACATAAAAAATAACCATTTTGAATCTAAAGAATGTTGTTACTGATATGAGTTTTCAATGACAGGAATGGTATGTCATTCTTGATAACTTTTAAACTTCCAGAGGCCTCGCACCCGCTCATCTACCGGTACTTCCAGCTGGTTTATTGGCCTGGACCCAATAGGGCCTTTAGGCCCCTCAACGATGTTCGGGCGTACACGTAAAAATGACATTGCTACGCCACTGTCTACTCCACAACAAGTGGCTATTTCAAGGTATTCAGAATGACATACCAGCTAGATGTGACATGATTGATAAGCTACTCCAATCTATTTCAGGGAGGTTAAAATCACCCGCAATCTAAAATTCACTCTTTGGGTTGTCTAGTCTGATTTTGGACAATTGATTGACAAATGTTTCTGGTGTTTTTATCAGATGTACTGTTTGGCGAAAGATATAATACAGAAATGATGGTAGAATTTGACCTTGAATCTTGCAGTTTAACAGTCAAATGCTCTGAATCCTTGCTTGCGTGGACAGGTGTACATACCATTAGTTGCTTTTTAATGCAAGTAATACTCCTCCATGAGACTCATCTCTCCTAAAGACATTAATAGGGAAGTACCTCCGGTGAAAATATTTCACTGCTTAGCCAGGTCTCAATAGTTATGTAGGTATCAGCATTGTCTATAAGTACTTATGTATCTGGTACTTTGTTGCGGATACTTTGGAAGTTGACTTCCAGTGTCCTAAGTTTATGTTTCTGCTTTTGACATGTGTGAAGAGGAGGTAGTCCAAATAATTATGACATCTTGAAAGGGTATTATATTTTTTTTCTTTGACACCTTACATCGATAGGCAGGCATCAAAGCAAAAATTTAAAATAGCCTTCCAAGACGTCATATTAAATTATTTGGACTAAAGAGGAGGATGTCAACAAGTAGATGAAATCGTTGAATTCCAAGTATTCACCGAGAACCAACTTTCAGAAACTGGACACACAAAAAATGATTTAAAACTTAAAATCTTCAAGTTGGTCACAAACTCTGATAACTGTACAATAAATGATTTTCAATGGAAATTTCAAGTTCTTAAGTACATGTAAAATCGCACAAATAAAATGTTAAATAAAGATGTTATTGATTATTGCAACCAGCATGGGAAACAGGAATGTGTTACATTTCTATCGGAATCGAATAATGATGCTGAAAAGCCAAGTCAAAAGTCATATTATAAATCTATTGAAAAACTCTCCTCAAACTACAAAACTTTGAAGAAGTCTGCAAATCGTGAAAAAGGAGCGTTAAATCTTGAAGCTTTTTTGAGCAGTATAGATAAATTCCCACAATGTGAGAATCACAAACGTGTTTCAAAAGTTACTTCAAATGATTTGCTTGATTTAAATGCTTCTTTTAAGAGAGAAAAGGATAAAAATGTTTCTCTTATGGAAGAAACAACTGACCTTAAAGAAAAAAATGAATGTCTTGATAAAAGCAATTTCAAAATGGAGTCAAAACTTGATAATTGTAAACTAAATCTAAAAAGGACTGCAGGTAGAGAAAAGTATGCTTTGAATAAAATTCAAAAAATGGAAGAAAAAGTAAAATCTAGTAATTGTGGTGAATGTTGTGAAGATAATAAATTAAAAATTGCACACTTAGAAAGTCAGCTACTAGAAAAAAATAAACAGATAGGAGAACTTGAAGCAAGTGTTGATTATTTACAAGATTTATTAAATGATAGTAGCAATAATAAGAAGCATGTTATTGTTTTTGATGAAAAGTCTAGGAAATATACTCCAGAACTTAAAAAATGTGTATATGAAATGTTGCAAAACCAAGTAAGTGCATCTAAAGTATCATGTGTAATTAATACTGTACTTAAAATGGTTGATATAATCCCAAATAAACTGCCATCTAGGACTTCTGTATTAGACATGAATATACAAAGACTGTACTTGGCTCATGCCCACATAGTAGACGTTTTTTCAAAAGAAGAAAATACTGTATTACTAACAGATGAGACTTCAAAATTTGGTACAAAGCTTATGAGGTATGAGGCATGCGACTCGGATGGGAAATATTGGGTACTTGGTCTTAGAGATATTGAAACAAAATCAGCTAATGACACATTAAAGGTATTTAATCAAATATTAAGTGACTTAGATGATGCGAGTAATTATGACAACAAGGAGACATCAAAGAATATTGTAAGTCATATTGTAGCTACGATGTCAGACCGAGCAGCAACTGAGGTCAAGTTCAATGAACTGTTGTATCAATTTAGAAAAGAAATATTGCCTCTAACTTATCATAATTACCATGAATTAACCGATGAAGAAAAGCATTCTATTGAAACTTTATGCAATTTCTTTTGCGGCCTTCATGCTCTTGTCAATTTTGCTGAAACTGCTCGATCCTGCTTAAAAGAAATAGAAACTGGAATATTTGATGAAATACCCATCAGCGATAAATCTTACAAAGACAATGATCCGGGTTCAATAAGGTTAGTAAGAACCGCATCAAAAGCTTTTGGTGAAGGTTCAGGAGGGGACGAAAAAGTGGATGTCAAGGGCCTTTCAAGACTTTTGTTAAAGAATTTTTAGATTTACACAAACTAAGAGGTGTACCACTTCGATCATTTAGGGGTACAAGATTTAATATTCTGTTTCAAAATGCAGGAGCACTTTTTTTTCTTCATTCTCAAATGAAAGATTTCCTATGTTCATACGGAGCTGGAAATAGATTATTAAAATCGATTCTATTTGATCTGAATACTGTAGAGTTTGTAGCTGGGATAAAGGCGCTAGGATTGTTAAGCAAATTTATTACATGTCCATTATGGTCAATACTTGAAAACAGGGATGTATCAATTATTGATATGAATGTAAAGTACCTAGAACTTGTTACATTTCTTGATGATGCCTCTAAAAGATATTCCAAAGTTTATGTGTGGTGAAATGTTGCCTTTTGGAGAGGACACCCATATTGAAAAGGGACCAATTTATGATGCTTTACTAACAACTAGCAGCTTTGATAATACAGTGGACATGATGCTGCAGGTTTTGCTACCAGCATTATGCAAACTGAGCCGAAGATTATTTCAAGATCACCTACCTGGGGGTAAACTAAGTAACTTAAGTAATGAGGTAAAACAGAAGGTAAAGGCAGCTCCAAAGACCTCTTGCTATGCTGAGAGTGTCTTTGGACAATTAGACAATCTTCTTCGAAGTAGGCCAAGCACTTAAACACTTGCAGCTGAAGCATGTATTATGTTTTTAAATAACAAGACACTCTTTTGGTTAGAACAAAAAGGAATACAGGAACAAAAAAGTTTGATGAAAGAAGCATCAAGAAATGTTAAAACACTGCGTGAGAAATATAAAGACAGGCTTAATGAAATAGACCAGAATAGGAAAATAGTTATAAATGAGGCAATAGCAAAGCTAGAAAAAAATCAAAAGGAAAAAATTAGAAAGCTAGAACAGTTCACAAACGACATTCTCATTCATGGCTTATGGCAGTCAGAAGCAGAGATAGATAATATGGTTTTGTCGTATGAAAAAAAGACTGAAAGCAATTAAAGCTCAACTCAAGTTCAGGAAAGAAGTTTTAAATCAAATCCCAGATGATAAAACAGTCTTCAATATAACAAAAACAAAAGAAGGGTCAAAATCAAGAAAACAATTAACCGTTGAAGAATTTGTTAAAAATCTCAAAGATCTTGTTAGACAATCAATTGTGAAAGACAATCTCACTGAAACAGAAAGACATATATTAGTTGGTAAACGTATAAAACATAGGTTGATGATTGATGGTCATGAGAAATGGTATCATGGAAAGGTTATTTCACAGGTAAAGCAAACTAAACATTGCAGTTTGATTATGCCACTAAAAAGCAATATTTGCTATTTCCTGAACTGCAAAATAAAACATACACCAGTAAATGTCCAGTGTAATAACCATCATGAACATCTTTGAGAAACAGGAAATAAATGAGAACCCTGAAATAATTATTATCTTCATTTTATCTATATTTCTCCTTATTCTCACTTGCATATGTGTATACTTTTTTAACCTTTACAGCTCGCTTATGTTCATAAATTGTATAATACATATTGCTTAGCAAATTGTCATAACCACCTTGATTACCATATACTGAATCTTGTTTCAGTTTCAACTTTGATAAAGCAACACACTCATAAATATTTTTATGTTTTTAAGATGTATTGCAATATCTGGCACACTCTTTGTCTCATGATAACTCTAGTTTGCTTTGGGTAAGACTTGATGCTTGCCTTACATTTAATAGTTCAATTGTACCAAATAAGTATTTTAATTTTGGAAATCAAGGACTTATTCTTTATAGAATTCATTTCTACTTGAATTTGAATCTTTTTTGTATGCTTATAACTACATGAATTTGTGAATTACATGAATGATATCAACAGTTATTTTATTTTTAGGTACCTTCTTTCCCGGAGTGGTTCAATTTGATCTATGACAACGATCCAGCTGTGTACACATACCATCTGAGAGATGATTTAGACAGATCAGACATTACAATCATTGCTTAACTTTAAGAGTTTTATGATTTAAAGAATATTTCAAAATCAAAGTTTTTTTATTATTATTATGAAGATCAGCATCCTTAAAATTTGACAGCACGTATGGTAGAAAAATACACTAAATTTCCTTGTCGTGTCCCTTTTATGCCACAATATAGAAGTAATAAAGGATATGTGGAAATGCTATACACATATAATACTCAACCATTGAAATAGTTTGTTTACAAGTATTTTGGAGTCACACTGAGCTATTCAAACAAGTGGAATCCTAAGCATTGAATGGACCTGGGGGAAAAAGTGACGATCTACAGTCCATGATCTGTGGCAATTTATCATATATGGTGTTCTTTCACTGCCTAAATAAATAGAGTTGCATTTTTGGTTGCTGTCTGTCTCTAATAACTGCTTGATTGAGTCAGTTCCCTTTACACTAATAGATATTTGGTATACATAACAACAGCATGAACACACTGTTCTTGTATTGTAGACACAATCTCAGTTTTCATACATGTCGTCTGTCAATGGACATGTATTTATAAGTAATTTTATGAGAGAAAAAAACATGGGTTGAGGTGTGTTATGTTTTAATGGACATTATTTGATTCACATTGAACCATATTTTGTAAGTTTGGACTCTTAGTATTATATCTATACAATTCTACAGAAACTGGATTTTCCGGCAGAAAGTTTAGAGTTTTCAATAACATTTGAGTGACAGTATTCGTGAACTATAAGAAGTATGGAAATAAAACTGGTACCATTGAATTGCATTTTTCAAGAGCTTTACTTTGATATATATATGCATATACTCCTGAAATGTTTTGAAAAATGTCTGACAGCGCTACTACCAATGACTGAATGAGTGGCACACAAATTTGCATACAGGTGTAAATATGTCTATTGGTTCATTATTGTAAACGTGTTACTTTGAGGTTACCCACAACATCTCAATGTCAAATGCATACAATTTAAAACGAAAGTAGTAGAAAATGTTATTGGCTAAATGTCCTACTTACATTTTTACTACTTTCTTTTTGAATATATAAGCTGACTAATAGTGAGTAATACATGTAAATAACTTGTCATGAAATAGGTGTTTCAAATCATAAAAAGAACAGATAAATTATGCATCAACTATGATAACAGCTGGATAATGATGATAGTGCATGTACTATAGTATGATTTTGCAAACCATATCAATATTGGCAGTGTCTGCGCGTACCCACATGTGGGTACGAATAGTCAAATTGCCGGTCCTGGCTGCACGTACCCACATCCGGTTTTCTATTAAAATGCCATCGGATCGGGAATGAAACGTGAAATATATACGGAAATTATCGATAATATGGGGATTTCGTGTAGAACGAGTAAAGAGTATGAAAAATTATATTAAATTTTTCAAATTGTATTTATTAAATAATTATAGATTATCGGTGATCATCTCAACGACATTGATTTTCTCGCTTGAGCCGGGACGGCGAAAGCGAGAAAGGCAATCGAGTTGAGATGAACAATGATAATCTTTTTATCGCTATTTTACATATGAAGACGTTGTCAATTTCATGTTAATTTCATGTTAATTTCGTTAGCACCGCCACGTGCATGCTTAGTTTCTTAATCTAGCGATAATTTTCCATCTCAAGCGAGTAGCATGATATGAAAATTCTCATAAAAAAAGATCAAAGGAAAAATGCACAAAATAGCGATAATGATACATAATAAACATTGCAAAATTAAATGCACAATGATGGAAAATGAAACTGTACAGTCCCTGCTGTAAAAGAAAAACATGATAGAAATTAATACTATTATAAAATTTTAATAATTTAAAAATGTACCCATATGATATTTTAAAATAATCTTTTAGTAAAATGTAAAACAGAAACTGAAATTTTAAAATATATAAAACTACTAAATCACAATCAGGTTTTGTCCATCTTTAGTTACGCCAAGTTTAATGTGGAAAGGACATTCCACTTGGAAAGTACTAAAAATTAGACATATTCTTAATATCATGAACGAGTTACAATACAAAAAATAGAAGTTATCGACAATAAATAAAAACTTAATTGAAACGCGGCAAATTCGCTTAAAAACTACAATTTAAAAAAAATATCTTGTATTAGGCCTTTTTCCTGTCAAATTTGTTTGGAATTTTTTCCCACCAAGAATGCAGGAAAAATTTATACTGTTGTACTTTAAATCTTCTTTAATTTTTGTGCTCCCGGTTCTTCTTTTCTCTGCGGCTGCTATAGATTCCGAATTTCTTTTATACAATTGTATAAAATTTAACGCCTAATAGTTCTGTACAAATTTTTCTAATTCATGATAAGTCTGAAATGTCTTCCCCACAGTTATAATATCACTCTCTTCCATTTTAAGAATATTTACTAACTGAGAAAAAAATGTTCATTTACCTATATATATATGTGTATATTTATATTTTTCTGATTAGCTTTAATCAATTTATTCACTAATTGCAACAAATTCCGTATATATTTCACGTTTCATTCCCAATCCGACGGCATTTTAATAGAAAATCGGATGTGGGTACGCGCAGCCAAGACCGGGAATTTGACTATTCGTACCCGCATGCGGGTACGCGCAGACACTGCCATCAATATTTTAGTATAGCGTCTCTCGCTAAAAATATTTATTCATGATTTTGTATTTTGTTTTGTTTTATAGAGGTTTAGCAGTGAGTAATAGGAAAGTTTCCTTTTTTTCTTTTTGCTTTAACGTTTATCACAGATAAACTGATCTCTGAACAAAACTTACCAGTAATTAAATCTTTGTATCACTTTTTTCTCGATTCTTGGAATTCCTCTACTTTCGTTTCTGTATTTTAGCTTCCGGTCCAGTCAGACTTTCACTAAAGACCCAAACGTTCATTTTATGGTATAAATACCTATTACAAAGGACTACAAATTTTCAAATACTTACCCCAGTTTAATAGGCTATTAGGCCTATCCGGTTAATGTCATCTTTTCACAAGATTTTTTCCTGTATAAAAGAAAACAATTAGAATACTATATGACTTACTTGACCTGAGCTACCATTGATTTTTAGGAGGGCGGATATATCTCAAAAACTAAAGCATTTAGAGGAAATCAGATAAGATGTTAAGTATTCAATTGTACCTGCTATAAAAATTATCCCCAACATTGGGTATCTGATTTTTAGTTTATCTTTATTCTCAGGCCTGAATTGGTGGTTGTTGATTGTTTTTGTATTCTGTCATATTTTTTTCAAAGGCAAAAATGCATTTTACCCCATATTATATGATCCATTTCAGCCATAGTGTCTATGTTTCTTGACATACAAGGAAATCAAATATAAAATGTATACCATAAGTCTGGATACTCTGAAACTCATACAACCTAAGTTTGTTTGATTTCAAATTTATGGATTTTCTTTGGAGCTTTTTTTTTCTCCTTTTGGTGCAAAAATGCCATGTTTAGTTTTTTTTAAAATTTGATATTACCTCTATTTCTCGTTTTAATTCAATAGAGTAAAAAATGGATGCTTCTTTTAAATGCAGACTGCAAGCTTAAATGAACGGTCACCCCATTTTTTTATTTTATTTCTCTATTAGAATCTAAATATATAATAAAGTTTTTTTATAAAAAAAATATCAAAATCCTATATTTAAAAAAAAAAATTGATACAAGAATGTACAGAAGAACAGGAAATTTGTTTTTACAAAATTTCCTACTAGATACTAGCTTTTGATTATAAACAAACTTCTGTCCAAATTTGGTAGGATAGTTTAAGAAAGTTATTAAAATTTCAGAAACTTTAACTGCAGAGTAAATATTTGTGGACACCGCCAACGAAATGTAAGATGGCTATGTCTCACAACTAGATCTTTTCCTACCCATTTTATTTTACGCAATGTTATATAAGGGAGAAAACATTTAAATTCAAGGGGGAGGGTTTAAAATGTTTTTTTGTTTTGAATCAGATTTAAAAAAAAAATTAACACTATCAATCATTTTTTTTTTTTTTACATTACATTACAAATTTTAAGTGTGGGGAAAATCTTATTTAAGAGTGTTTTTTTGTTGTCATCTGCTTGATCACAATATTGTTTCATCAAATTGGAGATCAGAATATTTTTTTTGAAAATTAAACAACATACACACCTGACCCCCTCTGAAGTTAGATGGTATTTCCCTTACAATTTGATAACACCAATTGTCTATTGTTTTCTGGAGTAAGAGAAGTGAAATTATCAGATTTTTTTCACATGTGTAATCAACAGTTTTTATTCAATAGAATATTGAACATTTTACCACGTCCAATTATTAGGTTTTTCCACTATTGTATTTGACAAATGTTCTGATTATTTTTTTCTTTCTTCCACCAAGTTTTGTTCTTGGGTGTAACTTTTTTTTTGCAATAATATGTCGCTAAAATATTTAGTATATGTTTATGTACAGTTTATGTGCTTTTCTTTTGGACCCTGCTTAACCGAAATTATTTACTTTGTAAGAGTTATCTCTCAATTTAAACACTGTTTTTCTTGTACGCATCTGCATGAACCCATTTACTTCGCAACCATAAAAGAAATTGACAAATTTATTTTTCCAAATGGCTTGTTAAATCCTGAGTATACTTCAATCAATAGTTTTTTCCCAATTCCCGTGATTAATTCTATAAGGGAGCTACCATTTGATTTTTATGTGGGGGGGGGGGGGCTAGGATGAAAAATTTTGTCCTGCATTTTTTTTAGCTGTAATCTCTGTCCTGCCTTTTTATTTTTCACTCTGTTCGGTCCTGCCTTTTCTTTTTTTTAGTTTATCCCGACTTTTTTTTACCTAAATTGTCGTCCCTTTTTTTTTTTTTTGCAAGTCTCTCATCCTGCCTTTTTTAACTCAAAACTCCTGTCCTGCCTATTTTTTTCAAATTTCATCCTAGCCCCCCCCTAAAAATCAAATGGTAGCTCCCTAATAAGAGATCCCCGTTGTCTCTCTAGGATGGGCATACATTTTTTTAGCAGAAGGAACAAATGTATCTGTGTAATGTGTGTAAACTAAGTTTTTTAAAATCATTTATAATATTTAATTTGTTGTTAAGCTAAATACTTTGATGTCAGAAGTTATTTGACATGAGTGATAAACAAATGTAACTCATCTATTATAAGTGAGAAAGGATATCTTGATTTGAGGTTCTTGATCCACCAAAAAATAATGGTGTCAAGGTCAAAGGTCAAAGTGATTTTTCTAAATTGTGCATAGTGTGTGTCTCTTGTCTGATATTATAAAAGTACACATAAAAGAACTAATGAATATTTGGGTTGTTGAAATGAACAGATAATACATTATTGTTATTGTCCCTTTATACATGTTAAAAATTAATGGTAGATAGAATATAACTTCATTGCCATACATGATGAAGCCATTTGTAGTGTCTACAAAGAGTACAAAGAGTTGAGTGACACATGAGCTTGGAAAATTTATCATCTGGAAATGACCTTGTGCAAACCGGCAGTAGCTTTTTTTTGGTACAAAACAAGGAAATACACAGAAACTATATATTTAGAATCAGCATACAAAAACCTTAAATTGAGTCCTGAAGTCACCTTATGTTAATAGGAAGTAGCTTATTATCTCC
Organism: Mytilus galloprovincialis; assembly: GCF_965363235.1. Lineage (NCBI taxonomy): Eukaryota > Metazoa > Mollusca > Bivalvia > Mytilida > Mytilidae > Mytilus > Mytilus galloprovincialis. The sequence goes on from NC_134840.1 coordinate 91,935,761, forward strand.
AAGTATATAGAAACCAAATATTTTCAGAATCAGTTTAAATAAGCTATCTTATGACACCAGATGTGACTTTCTGTAAAACAATTAAGTGCATGGTTGATTATCTACACTTATTCTAAGTGAAACTACATACAAACAATATATTTTTGGAATCAAGTCCATAGAAAGCTTATTTAATGAGGCCTTTTAGTGATATTTTCTGAACAAAAGTAACAAAATATTATGTCAATAATCCTAAATATATAGCTTTACAACAAGTATCACATAAACTTATAATGATCCAAGAAAATGGAGTCAATGTCAGCTGGTCAGATAAACCAAACCAGAAATACATGTATGATGAGCACCGTACCATCATTCCATACAGCAAATATAGTGGACCCATTGATTTATAGTGTCTTAGAAATGAATTTAACCAGTAAAATTTAACATTAACCAATGAACATGAAAAAGAGGTCACGGTCAGAGGAACTGTACAACATGTACAAGACAGACATGTACACCTTACAATCTATATGCATTAAATATAGTTAACAAATTGCCTATAGTAACTAAGAAAAAAACTGTACCATGAAAACTTAACCTTGTCCAATGAACAATGAAAGAGATCAAAGTCAGATAACACCTGCCAGTTTGATATGGACAACTTATAATCATTCCATACACCAAATATAGAAGACCTATTGATTAAAAGGTATCTGAGAAATGGACCCAACTACAAAAACTGGTTAACCTGTTTGCTGATCCTAAAATGAGGTTGAGGTCAGTTGAAATAAACAAGGGACCTTGCAAGGCACATACATACTTAATATACATTGTAGTTATCCTATTATTCATAATACGAAGGAAAATGAGGTCAAGGACAATGGACATATGACAGATGAAAACATCATAACATACCATAAATCATTTATATACAAAGTATGAATCATCCAGGTATTTTACCTTCTAAAATATAAATGCACCCATAGTAGACTCAACAAAAGCCATGGAAAATTAAAAAAATGTGTATGAGTACATGAATGCTAAAGCTTTCGGAGCTAAAAAGGTCAAGAATGGTGAATGACTCACAACCCTAATTTGAACTCTGTTGTGGTTCTTAGCATTGTATATGAGTTTCAAATATTTAGATGAGACAAACTTTTCCAGGCTATATATAGAATGGTTAGTCACTCTCTGCCCAAATTCACTCTGTCTGCCAGTTTTAATTCTTACCATGAGCATATTGTATGAGTTTCATCAAATTTGGATGAGAAAAACTTACATTATGACAAAAATTAGACTTATGGATTGACAGACAGTCAAGGGGAACACTTAATGCACCTGCTGCTGATCAATCACAGCCTAATTGTAGCCAAAATTTGGCAAAATCTATAATTGGTATGGGATGGCCAATGGGGTGTTGTCCAATTTGGAAATGAACTGACATTTTATGATCTACTTTCATCATTTCTACAATATTACCACTAGAAACCTTCATGAGAACAACTATACAGATGAGTAAGAATAGCAGCTACCCACATCGTTTATAACTTTATTGACTAACTTTCACTTTTAACTATACTATTTTCCTATTTTACTTTCACTTTCTATTTATATCTATAACGTTGTCATAACAAGTCTATTGTTCGGTGAACCACACAACCTCAAAATTTGTACTTCACTGTTTGATTTCATATGTAATATCGTCCTGGAGATTACTATTACTGTAGATACTTCAATTGTCTGGTTTTCCTGAGGGTTTTTTCCTGTGTTTTTTTGTCATTCAATACCCAATTCTCTCCAATAAACCGATATACTAATTTGTTTAAAACTTTTATAGATTATATAATTGCTCATTTCCATTTTTCTATGAGGGAAATAAAAATTTACCCTTGTAGGTTTTCATACTAACACAACTCTATAAAATATCAAATTCAAAATAATCTTTAGAGAGTTTTATATTATAAAAAGTAAATCATCCCGTATTGTAGTAAAACTTTCATCCCAAAACAAAGATGTTTTCATGTTGTATATAAACCATCTATACAGTGGATATCTGGCATGGCATACAACACAATAGAAGAGACATGATTATCTGTCAAATATGTATCAAAAGTAATAATTTTACAATGTTATACCTTGCTTTTTAGTAAAAAACAAACATCCGATCTATCCAACACTTTCTGTTTTGATGAATGAAAATCTTTACATTAATTGTGAGATAGGGTTTACCCATAAAATGGCAATTTGAATATCTTTACAAAATCAATAATTGAAAGAAGTAATTTTTGTTAAAGTTTTTATAAATCAAATTTTGTACAATATCTTTCAACAGACATATAACAAATACTAAAAATATCAAGAAAACATGGTGAAAACAATTGTTGCACCAACTTGAAAGGAATAAAATAATATGATTACACAAGGTGTACATGAAGTTCCTCTGATAATGAAAAAAGACATTTATTCCATATATTGCATTATATCATAAATAAAATCAGTTCTACAAGAAATGCAACTACCTGTTGCAAATTCTCTTCATGTGAAATATAAGACATAAGCAAGTTTATAAACAAATTCAACAATCAAAGTAATGTTTTCTGAGGAGGGAAAACTACATATTTTTTGCACATATTATCTTTGAATAAAAGAACAATATGACAATTATAACATCATGATTTTAATCTTGTACCAAGTTAATTCAACCCATAAAAAACATATCTTATCTTTAAAATAAACTGTCAACAGTCAGAAAAAACAACTAGAGGCTCTAAAGAGCCTGTGTCGCTCACCTTTGTCTATGTGAATATTAAACAAAGGACGCAGATAGATTAGTGACAAAATTATGTTTTGGTGATGGTGATGTGTTTGTACATCTTTCTTTACTGAACATTCTTGCTGCTTACAATTATCTCTATCTATAATGAACTTGGCCCAGTAGTTTCAGTGGAAAATGTTAATAAAAATTTACAAATTTTATGAAAATTGTTAAAAATTGACTATGAAGGACAATAACTCCTTAGGGGGTCAATTGATCATTTTGGTCATGTTGACTTATTTTTAGGTCTTACTTTGCTGTACATTATTGCTGTTCACTGTTTATCTCTATCTATAATAATAATATTCAAGATAATAACCAAAAATAGCAAAATTTCCTTAAAATTACCAATTCAGGGGCAGCAACCTATCAAACAGGTTGTTCCATCCATCTGAAAATTTCAGGGCAGATAGATCTTGACCTGATAAACAATTTAACTGCAGTCAGATTTAATCTAAATGCTTTTGTTTTTGAGTTATAAGCCAAAAAACGCATTTTACCCCTATGTTCAATTTTCGCCGTGGCGGTCATCTTGGTTAAATGGCCGGGTCACCTGACACATTTTTTAAACTAGATATCTAAAAGATGATTGTGGCCAAGTTTGGTTTAATTTGGCCCAGTAGTTTTAGAGGAGAAGATTTTTGTAAAAGATTACTAAGATTTATGAAAAATGGTTAAAAATTGACTATAAAGGGCAATTACTCCTAAAGGGGTCAATTGAACGTTTCAGCCATGTTGACTTATTTGTAAATCTTACTTTGCTGAACAATATTGCTGTTTACAGTTTATCTCTATATAATAGTATTCAAGATAATAACAAACAAGAATGTGTCCTCAGTACATGAATGCCCCACTAGCACTATCATTTTCTATGTTCATTGGACCGTGAAATTGGAGTAAAATCTCTAATTTGGCATTAAAATTAGAAAGATTATATCATAAGGAACATGTGTACCAAGTTTGAAGTCGATTGGACTTCAACTTCATCAAAAACTACCTTGACCAAAAACTTTAACCTGAAGCAGGACAGACGGACGAACGGACGCACAGACCAGAATACATAATGCCCCTCTACTAATGTAGGTGGGGCATAAAAATAGCCAAATTTCCTTAAAATTGTCAATTCAGTAGCAGCGACCCAACAATGCCTGATTCATCTGAAAATTTCAGGGCAGATATATCTTGAACTTTTAAACAATTTACCCTATGTCAGATTTGCTCTAAATGCTTGGTTTTTGAGTTATAAGCCTTTGGGCCAGGTGAGCTAAAAAGTTATTAAAAAAAAACCTGCCAAATACCCTCCCATTGAGATATTTAGACATTGAGCCAACAAAGGTAAATATTTTGCACAAAATTTCTTTTTCAAAATATCTACTTTAGTATGACAATTACTTATATCATGCCAAAACTTGTAATGACCTTAAAAGTATGTTAAAAATTATCATGTTGTCAATTTTGTCATGTTAATTAAGACATCAAAGTGTACTCACAATGGACATTTGTGCATGTATATTACCAGATTATATCATCCTATAATTCATTAATAAATCAACGTAATTTTGAATGGCTTGAATAATTGAACAATTTCAAGAGTCAAATACTAAAGACTTTTATTCTTACTCCCCTTTTTCACATAGGAAATGCAAAGTGATCCAAAATTAAATTGAATACTTATTGTAAATTCAGAAATTATTGCCTGCATTTATTATTTATTATTCAGAATCTGAAATGATAAGTTAACCCCCTTTGAACATTTTTTTAACACTTTTACATTTCACAAATCTAGAATGACTTTCTTTGAAGTCGGGCCATGAAAATTATCCTGCTCCATTAAAAAATTGACTCAATTAACACAGTATGTGGTGTAGTGTTAATGTCTAAACATATTGGTCACTTTTTATACTAAAAATGAAGTTTTGATACTGTGGCCAATACAGAAAATGTAATGCCTTCTTCTTATATATTTTTAAATAGAACAGGCTCTACTATATTTTTTTATATTTATATGATAAAATCAGATGACAAAATAACAAAATAAAAGTTTCTATTTACAAATAAACAATAACAAAGAAAAGGAATACTGATAGTAACAAATTTAAAAAGTACATGTAATTTGTGTCGTATGAATAAAATATATACAAAAGAACATCATCTGTAATGATACAAAAATATAGGACAAAGCATTATACATGTAATGAATCTCTAAAAAAAATGCCATTTAATGAAGAAAAAAATAATCAGAAACCAAAATTTAGTTGATTATACCATGGAAGTATTATATTGACAGGAACTACAACGATTAATTAGCATTTATTTATAACCCGGGTAGCCCTGTAGAAAAGATATGGAAACTGTCTAATTAGTACGCTGTTGTTAATTTCTTTTGTGACTATCTGCGATGCCGCAGTCCTAAATTGATCAGAGATACTTCTTATCAATCACATGGTTTTAATCGAGACAGATTAACAATAGTACCTGTCGGAAAACACCTTTACTTATTTCAATTGCGTCAGTAGACCTTAATTCGTAAACAACGTATTTAAACAAATCGGCTGATGCATAAAAGATGAAAATCGGCCCAGAATTATTTATTTTACAATGATTTGAAATAGGGAGAGACATTATTTTATTAGTTTATGGGTGAAGTTAACAATAAATATATTTGATAAATATTAAGACTGTGAAGTTTAGAGTAATATATATGGTTAAGTTACTGGATGATCCTGAAAAGTAGAAATTTCCAGTTATCAATATGAAAATTAATCGAGCAAGTACCAATCAACAAAATACAGCAGAAAAAAACAGAGATCTATAACTACATTATATAGCTAATTATGTAATACATTTATGTTCCATAAAATATGTACTATCCGACCAAATGATACTGGTAAATATTATTGAACCGTCGCACAAGAATTTATATAATGTCACCAAAAAATCCTCGAGTCCCAGTACTAAAAAAAAATCAACACATCCTGGTTTAGATGAACATTCGTATATACCAACCAATGATCTTATTCTAGATTTAGAGCGAAGCTTAATAATTCCTACATTTATCTAAAATCTCTTTTATCTTTTGATTTTATCAGAACGATCTTTTACAATCGTCTTAAATATGCAGGAAATATGTGTCACTCAGTGGTAAACACAGTAGTTATCATTATGATTCACAACTTGCGATATATATTACATATAGTCAAATTTCTACCGAAAAATTAATCGACAAAAATAGGGCATTTATTCAATAAATTTGGTACAAATTTCCATCGTCAATGTATTTTTCCAAAGAATTAATGATGACTAGTATTAATCCATCAATCACTCAATGGGTACACATATGCAGATGTAAGGTAACGAACTCTGCCGAGGTTTGCCGATTGCTGTTTCATAAGAATTTATCACAACTTTCTATTTCTTCGTTTATTTCCGTAATCCCGAAAGCAACCGAGAATGACAATATTGTAGGGTACCATGTTTCAAGCTAATTAACATGTCATTAAATTGCGCGCGGCATCGCAGATGAAACGTTTGAAGTTGGGTTGTAGTAGTTCCTGTCAATATAATACTTCCATGATTATACAAAACAACTTTAATTTCATGCTTGAAATGCTCCTACTTATCACAAAAGATTATATTCTGCCATTTCAGAAAATTATACAGCTTGTATACATAATAAATACTCTTATTTATGGTCCTAAAAATGTTAAACTAAAAGCTTTGATATAAATTGAAAAAAAATAATCTCAAAAATTTATTGATTTTTCAATTCATCTATATTCAAAAGTACTTAACAATACTGAATCCACATGGGTCTGCTACTTTGACCTCTGTACTTGTATCATGAGAGAAACTTGACTTTTAAGGCTATCTTAATGCAAGCAATGACAATGCAAATACAAAATGATGGAGAAATGCTGCATGTTTTGTTTACATTATAACTACATTTCTTCACGCCAGAAAAATATTAATTTTAGTAATATGCCATTTTTAGAATGAAATAAATTTCTTATTTAATTTTTTTTTTAAATTAATGCATGTATTTCCTTACACAGTAAGAAAATCATTTATTTCATATGTTTTTATTATAAACAGAACAATTACCCCTTTCCCTAAACTGACATAAAGTAGGCACTATGTAAAAGTTGATCTCAAAAATATTTTTGTCAACAGCAAACAACAGGGTCAATGCCACTACTGGTGGAGTTTTAATTCCCTGAGGGTATCACCAGTCCAGTAGTCAGCACTTTTGTGCTGACATGAATTATCATTTATATGGTCATATCTATAAATTGACTGTTTACAAAGATTTTGAATTTTTGAAATACTAAGGCCTTTCTACCTTAGGAATAGAGTATATATGATGAGTTTATTTACCTTAGCTGTATTTGGCAAAACTTTAAAGAATTTTGGTCCTCAATGCTCTTCTACTTTGTACTTTATTTGGCCTTTTCAACTTTTTTGGAGAGTTGAGCATCACTGATGAGTCTTTTTGTAGACGAAACGCACTTCTGGCATCAATTCAGAATTTAATCCTGGTATCTATGTTGAGTTTATTCTGAACTTAATCTTGAAAATTTTCACTTAAAAATTCTTTTTGACATACATTGTAAGTATTTCCGACTCACATTTGAGTTTGAATTTTAAAAAAATTCTCTGAAAAACTTAAAATCAGACACAAAACAACAAAAATAAATAGATTAAACAAGGGATTTATTTCTCTTTCAATTTTTATTTTCACGGCAGTATTTAAATATAAATTGAACTTTTTTTGTATTGATTTAAAAATTATGAAGAACGGAAATCCACCAAAAAATATAATTGAACCAGATGCTCCGCAGGGCGTAGCTTTATACGACCGCAGAGGTTGAACCCTGAACGGTTGGGGCAAGTATGGACACAACATTCAAGCTGGATCCAGCTCTAAATTTGGATAGTGATTAAATAGTTGACACAGCATAGGTTTCTGACACAGAATGAATGTGTTCTAATGAACTTAAAATTTTTGTTTTCTCTTAGAGCAATTCACTATGCTGTTGAATATTAATCCTCTCAAAAAAATGTTTGAAGAAATTTTCTTTTTATTTATGAAATTTCAAATGAGAAAATTGAACCCAATTTTTTTAATCACATCCCCCTTTCCCTTATTCCAAAACTAATCTCAATTAAAATTTCTAATGGAGTTTGCAACAATAACTACTCATTTAAATACATCATAAAATATTAAGATGTAAAAAAACTGCTTGTTATCACTGAATGGTAAAGATTATTTTAATTTATCAGTTGGTAGTAAAAAGTGAATATACATTGTATATTGTATATATAACAAAGATTTAAGTTGATTCTGGACAAATAAAGATAACTCCAAAATAAAAAAAATTCTTACAATTAGATATTTCTTGCTTACTATTCTGGACAAAGAAAGATAACTCTAATTAAAAACAAAATTGCTATTTCACAATATTTTGCAATAAGATATTTCTTGCCATTGCGCAATACTGTGCAATTGAAAAGACTTGCTATTGCACAAAACTTAATATAATAATTTTAGATCCTGATTTGGACCAACTTGAAAACTGGGCCCATATTCTTAGGGTTCTTTGATATGCTGAATCCAAACATGTACTTAGATTTTTGATTTAATCAAAAATCTAAGTACATGTTTGGATTCAGCATATCAAAGAACCCCAAGATTTCAATTTTTGTTAAAATCAAACTAAGTTTAATTTTGGACCCTTTGGACTTTAATGTAGACCAATTTGAAAACAAGACCAAAAATGAGGAATCTACATACACAGTTAGATTTGGCATATCAAAGAACCCCATTTATTCAATTTTTGATGAAATCAAACAAAGTTTAATTTTGGACCCCGATTTGGACCAACTTGAAAACTGGGCCGATAATCAAGAATCTAAGTACATTTTTAGATTCAGCATATCAAAGAACCCAAACGATTATTTTTTTGTCAAAATCAAACGAAGTTTAATTTTGGACCCTTTGGACCTTAATGTAGACCAATTTGAAAAAGGCACAAAAGTTAAAAATCTACATACACAGTTAGATTCGGCATATCAAAGAACCCCAATTATTCAATTTTGATGAAATCAAACAAAGTTTAATTTTGGACCCTTTGGGCCCCTTATTCCTAAACTGTTGGGACCAAAACTCCCAAAATCATTACCAACCTTCCTTTTATGGTCATAAACCTTGTGTTTAAATTTCATAGATTTCTATTTACTTATACTAAAGTTATGGTGCGAAAACCAAAAAAAATGCTTATTTGGGACCCTCTTTGGCCCCTAATTCCTAAACTGTTGTGACCTAAACTCCCAAAATCAATACCAACCTTCCTTTTGTGGTCATAAACATTGTGTTTAAATTTCATTATTTTCTATTTACTTAAACTAAAGTTATTGTGCGAAAACCAAGAATAATGCTTATTTGGGCCCTTTTGTGGCCCCTAATTCCTACACTGTTGAAACCAAAACTCCCAAAATCAATCCCAACCTTTCTTTTGTGGTCATAAACCTTGTGTCAAAATTTCATAGATTTCTATTAACTTAAACTAAAGTTATAGTGCGAAAACCAAGAAAATGCTTATTTGGGCCCTTTTTGGCCCCTAATTCCTAAAATGTTGGGACCAAAACTCCCAAAATCGATACCAACCTTCCTTTTGTGGTCATAAACCTTGTGATAAAATTTTATAGATTTATATTCACTTTTACTAAAGTTAGAGTGCGAAAACTAAAAGTATTCGGACGACGACGAAGACGACGACAACGACGACGACGACGCCAACGTGATAGCAATATACGACGAAAATTTTTTCAAAATTTGCGGTCGTATAAAAATGGCATGAAAAATTCATGAATCACAAGCACTAAAAATATTACATAGCACAAATGAAAATCCAATTACACATGAAAAGTCAATAAGTCTCTTAGGTGGTATTTTGTAAGCAAACTTAAAGTGAACATCTCAAAATTGATTTTGTCAAATTTTTGAAGAATAAACCAATATAGTGAATCTTAAATAAAGTATGTTGAATTCAATTTTTTCCCCCAAATTAATATAAACTCTATAAGGAGACTAAGCTTAACATTGATGCAAGATTCATACTATTATAAGACGTTTCTTTTCTTGGTAATTAAATCTGAAATTTGATTAATCATAAGCTATAGAAGCTTAATTATTTATTTCAAACTTCCTAAAAAAAAGTGTGGCCTTGCTTTGTTAAGGTTGCAGTTTTATAAGAAATATTGCAGAGTATACCCTTCATTTTGAACTTATATAAATATAACTATGAATATCAACTTCTGGTAATTTCAAAAGGCAATTTGATCTTTGACATCTTTTGAACACATACAATATAAAACATAAGAACATCACGGTGGGAAACACGTCATAACCGGGAATTTTCTTGGTACGATACAACACTTTCATCACCAAACGGTGCATCTCTGAAAAAGATAATGATAATATACACATTAATTAAACATGAGGCATTTGGATTTTGTTTTTTCAAAAATTAATACTTTGAAAATAGTAGGAAATATATCAACTATAAGCAGTCCAGATGACTGTCTGAGATGTGGCAATGTTCATTAAAAATGGTTTGGTAGATTAAAATGTCATCAATTAATGGACAAAACTACCGGTACTAGTGTAGATACAATAATTTTGTAATACTCATAATGTAAAAGACTACTTAAACAATGACTAAAACAATAATGCTTGAACACACTTACTGGATCAAAGGTTGATAAAATTTGTGCTAATACTGTCCAGTGACAGTAAGTCCTAAGTTGGATGGCATTCATTTGGATGTACTTGAAGATTAATATAAAACTAAGGGCAAATTTAAAGCAAACATTCTTTTCAATGAAACAACCTGAGCAAAAACTCTTCACGGATGACATGACAATACACATATTGCAAGACTAAATTTCTTATTACTTACATTGAACCAATAACTGTATTCCGTTGTTTGTTTTTTCTGTATTGCATGTGTTCTTGTTCCAGACTTATGACACATTTAAGTACTTCATTGAGTGTAACAAAACACGTCTTTGTGTCTTCGATGTAAGGATGTTGGTAGTTATCTTCCCCTGTATAGACTTCCTGATCAGCACAGGCATCTGTAATAATATTTAATGTTGGATTATAGTATGCTTGTAAAACTTATGATTTTAATTCGTTTTAGTCATGCTTTTAAAAAATGTGAATACATTGTACTGAGAAGCATGAAATTTTCAGAATGATTTATTTTTGTCTATTTTTTTTGTGTAAGATAAAATCGTGAAAAATATGATCCTGCTTAAATTTGATCTTTAGAAAAGAGCAAAATCAGAGACAATAAAATCATGAAAATAAATCCTCGACAAGATATGGCTGTAGAAATCTGGAATTTTAAACTCTTAAAAAGAAATCAACTTTTCAGTTTTAAAAGTTAACAACCTAACTGTCTTTCTCATCTATATCCTTCAAAACAAAAGCTAAGCATGGCAAAAAAACTTGCAGCTGTGACTGTTATTAGACCTCAAAATTTTCATCTTTCTTACAACATTAGATAAAGCACCAAAATCATATTTTAATTGGTTTTTAAATGATAAATTAGTAAGTTATTGTGTATAAAGAAATTTTAGAGTGCACATATTAGAAATTGGAATTTCAAAATGAACAATTATGAAAAAATAATGCAAGTTGCATATAATGCAAGTTGCATATAGTGCAAGTTGCATATAATGCTAAATATATAAACAGTCATCTTGTGATTTTTTTTGTCCAAGTCTATTCATTTTTTTTTTATATTATACAACTTTAAATCAATAAATTGACTTAAAGAAAGAAAATAATGGTTGGTATCAAATTTTAATGAAAACAATAACATAAAAAACAAAAATGTGTCCCTGGTACATGGATGCCCCACTTGCACTATCATTTCCTTTGTTCAGTGAACGTGACATTGGGGTCAATACTCTTATTTTGCATTAAAATTAGAAAGATCATATCATAAGGAGCATGTGTACTAAGTTTCAAGTTGATTGGACTTCAACTTCATCAAAAACTACCTTGACCAAAAACTTTAACCTGAAATGGGACGAACAGGTGAACAAACGGACGTACAAACCAGAAAACATAATGCCCCTCTAATATCGTAGGTGGGGCATAACAAACAGAGTAAAACAAAACTGTCTTTGTAAAAGTATACAAGTGTTTTAAAAAAAATGATACCTACAAAAAGGTTAACAACACTTACAGGCAACAACAAATCTATACAGTATTACTTTATGAACATCATCAAACTAGGTATGTATGACATGATAACTTTATAATTTTTGACTCTGGATTATATAATTTGTTGGCTGGTTGCCTTGGACATCATGGTACTGGGTCAAGTAAGAGCAACCAAAATAAGTAAAATCAAACATATATTCGGTTTAATTTGAGGGGAAAGTTAACTGTTTTAAAATGATTTTGTAGTGAAAAAAAAAATGTCAAGGAGCTTATTTTCCCCCAAAATTGTACTTATTGAAAGCTTGGTTTTACTTCTTTAGCTTGCTCTTACCTGACCTAGTACCAAGATGTCCAAGTTAATCAGTCGACAAATTATATAAACTGAAGTCAAAAGTTGGTAATATGAAAATATTCTATAAGAGATTGTTCTTTTTTTGTTAGAACAAAGCAATTTTAATAGGTGAAATTAAGTAATACATCAAACATCATGAACCATTACACAATCATAACATCTTACCCTTCCTTTCCATGACAGCTAAAACCATTATCAAATTTGTATCATTTGTATTTTATGATAAAACAGACAAAAAATTTTGTTTATCAAATTTATTCAAACATCATTTAAAATTCAAATAAACATATAATCATGTAAACAGTATGAAAAAATATATGATCTAAGGTACTTTTATTCAACTATTTGTAGTCTAAATATCAATTAGTCCAAATATTAATTATCAAGCATTCCAGAACAATATTTGATTTCTAGTGTGTTCTAAATTTACTTAACCTGAACATTTAATTTTTCTGATGTATATTGAAAATTTCGTGAAAATTTTTATGTTTTTTTTTAACGATAAAACATGGGGTTATGCAATATCTAAATTTACTTCTGTATTAAATTCCTTAACAGTTTGCCTATCTAACTCTATTTCAATGCCTACCTTGCATGGCCTCTAATTTTTCTCTATTAGCTAAGAACTGGGAATGTATTTTCTCAACTTCTCTATCTGAATCAATAGAGACCTGAATATCTGTAGCATGTAGACCACCAGACACTGGGGTACAACCTTCACAGGAAGATTCTATCTTCTTACAACTGTAAAGAAAGTCATGTGATACTAGTAATACATCCTGTCAAAATTTTTCAAATGAATTTATGATTTCAAAATCATTAAAAAAAATTCGGGCAGTGCAATTAAAAACAACAATTTCTTGCTGGACAGATAAACAGACGGCTTTTCTGCCTTCAGACTAACCTAAATATGTATAAAATCAGTATTCAAAAGTATTTATCAGTGAAATAATGAGTGCACAACTAAAATGTCTTGATTGCTTATCATGATTAAATTTATGCTGAAAGTTTGTATTTACATTGTGTCATAGATCAAATTTATCAGTTGTATGTTCACTTGTGTTAATTTGTCTTTTGATCTTAGGTAGCAATACACAGTTAGGAGTTTAGTTTCGCATTTTGGCCCCTGTGGATTTTTCAAATAGGAAAGTTATTGTGTAATAAAATAAATTTTTAGACAGATGAGTGCTAATTTAGCCTTTAAAGATGGTTTATAAGAGCATCAAGATTTTTTTACATGTTTTATGGGCTGTTTTCTGTTTGACAATCCGTATTTTCATAGCTAGACCGGCTATCGGTCCAGAAATTAATGTACTGTTTACAAACACTCTTTTTCTACACAAAGTTTTTGACACAATTTTACAAAAAATGAGACAAAAGACATATGATTTTCATTGGATTTGCTGAATGATATATGTACACAGTTTCAGAAAAGGTATTACTTCAAGCGATTGAAATTCTACTTTTAGCCAAATTTTAGGGAAATATGTGACATCTTTCCCCCCCCCTTTTTGCAATATTTTATAGCAAATAAATGCAGATTGTTGCCATGGATACACCAAAAAGAAATTATATTTTACCATTTTATATACTGGATATAAAATCTATGGAAGATTCTGATTACATACATATGCCCATATATGACACAAACAGTAAGCTTGATATTGCAAGAAAGCAATGAAAAGGGGATGGTAAAATTCATAAGGGCAAATTTTAGTATTTTTTCCTAACTGTTTATTGCTACCTTACAGTGTGTCTTTCTATGTTGTGATATTACACTATTGTTTCCAGTAAGGATACGTTTAAACTCCCTGTATTTGTTTATATCTGTCCCAAGTCAGGAACCTGATGTTCAGTGGTTGTTGTTTGTTGATGTGGTTCATAAGTGTTTCATGTTTTTTTATATAGACAAGACCAGTTTGTTTCCCCGTTTAAATGGTCTTACACTAGTCATTTTTTGGACCCTTTTAAGCTAGCTGTTTTCAGTGTGAGCCAAGGCTTCCTGTCTAAGACCGAACTTTACCCTATAATAGTATTTTATAGATTGTGACTTGAATGATTCCTCATTTTCTTATATTTTATAGGCAAGACACAAATTGTCCATGCTGATTCTTTCTAAAATAAGACATCACAGACAACCTACCATAACCAGTGTCCGTTGATATAAGCTGCTGGATGGAATGTCTTTAGTCGATTCTTGTTTCTGTTACACACTTTAGTTAAAATGGCCAACCTAAAGAAAAAGAGTAAAGGTAAGACTTCTAATTAACAAACCCAAATGAAAAAAAATTGTTGCAAGATTTTTAAAAGTTACATTTATTGCACTTTTTTGAAAGAGAGAGGGGAGACATTGTGACAAACAGATAGTCAGTCTCTCTTAGTTTCAGCTCTCTCATGAAATATCTACAACTGGTTTGTACAATTACTAAAAAAAGAAAGACTGAAAAGACAAAATCCACTGAAATGAGTTTTAAAAAAGCTGCTTGAATGGATCAATGAAAAACATGGTACATTTCTATCATTTTTTTTTTAAAGTCTTCTATGTCATAAAAAAAAAGCTGGTTAACTTAACCAAATATGTAATATGTATTTCGTCTTCAATTTTTTCAAAGGTTCCTTAGCTTAACACTTTCATAGGTTTTGTTGAAATAACAATTTTATATGCTGCTTTTATCAATTCAGGTTGAAATGTTGTTCTAACTTGTTCATGATTCTTTAATGTCAAGGAACCAGCAATATTCAAACTTGATAGTGAAAAGCATCACTGATGTTTTACTAAAATATGTTTCTAGTCTATCTACAAAGGAATATCAAAAGAAGGGATCTCTTTCATGTTTTAAGTAAACTAATTACCATACATGTAGTTATATCTGTCACAAATATGTTCATAAAATGACGTTGAAAATAAATGCAAACAAGAATGTTGTACACGGATGCCCCACTCACACTATCATTTTCCATGTTTAGTGGACCGTGAAGTTGGGGGTCAAAACTTTAATTTGGTATTTAAATTAGAAAGATCATATCATAGGGAACATGTGAACTAAGTTTCAAGTTGATTGGACTTCAACCTCATCAAAAACTACCTTGACCAAAAACTTTAACCTGAACTTCACACTATCATTTTCTATGTTCAGTGGACCATGAAATTGGGTTCAAAACTTTAAATTGGCATTAAAGTTAGAAAGATCATATCATGGGGAACAATGTGTACTAAGTTTAAAGTTGATTGGACTTCAACTTCATCAAAAACTACCTTGACCAAAAACTTTAACCTGAAGTGGGACGAATGGACGAACGAATAGATCGACAAACAGACTGACGAACAGAGGTATAGACCAGAAAACATAATGCCCCTCTACTCTCGTAGGTGGGGCATGAAAATAGCTTATTAACATCTTGATTATAAACCTACCTTTGAGATCTAATTCTAGCATAGCAATGTATTTTGTATAATGTATATATATTCTATTAATCACACATTATAATATGCAAACTTGCCAACCTTATACAGAGCACACAACACAATCAAGGGCAGTATGAAGTTAAACTACAAAACTAAAATGTTAATTTTCACACATTTCACTTTAATTATTTCAAGAATAACTGTTTTTCAGACAAAGTTGCTCTACGAAGGCTTTGACTATTTGAATAACATAATTCCTTATGTGGCTCTTTATGCTTTTCAAGTTTTAGTAGTTCCAAAATGTAAATTACTCGAAGATATTTTTTAAGCTATGCTTGTTTATCACATTAATTCTAATGAAAAATAATTGAAATACAACTGAATGCAAATTGAACTACTTATACCATTTTTCCAAAAATCAAAGTAATTCACTGGACTATGAAAAACGAGACATTGTGCCAGCCTCAAAATCAAAAATCAAAAAAATCAAAATCAAAAAAATAGGAAAAGGGGTAAGTGAAATCCACTGGAAACAAACTATGATGTTGGGTCATTACAAACTATTATGTTGGGTCATTAATAACCTTAAAAAAGATTTCCCCAATGTAAATGATTTCAGACTATGACAGAAAAATTAAAAGTTCTGTAAGTTAATTGTTAATTCAGAAATTTTATGATTGATTTCTTTTATGAATGACCTGAATAAAAAAATGTTAGTAAATTTCACACAGCAAAATATGTGTTGCACATCAAAATAAAACAAAATGTGCTACCAACTGCCAGAAATATATTAATTCAGAGCATTTTATAAATGTGCTACATTTGTTTTTTGCATACCAATTACCTTACAATTTTCTTTACTATAAAACAAATAAAGAAACTAACATAAGTAATGTATGTTCCCATTAAAAATCTGTATAAAATGTTCTTTTGATGCACTGTCAAGAATTTGAAATAATTATAATGTCAAGGAATCCTATTGGCAAGCAAATGCCTTTAGATTCAAAATTGTCATCCCATTGATTTCATGGAAATAGTAAATAGGTAAATTGCTGCAATGGTGTATCTAATGTTTTTGATATTCTTTAAGACTGTTAAAATAAGTACTTGAACTTCAAAACTTGATATTAAGGTTCATTTCTGTTTCTTTCAAAGTGAATCTTGTGCGACTGTCATACAAGTGAGGGGATTAGCCAGCTATTAAACCAAGTTTACTCCACCATTTCTTACATCAGAAAATGCCTATACCATGTCAGAAATATGACAGTTGTTATCAATTCATTTGATGTGTTTGAGCTTTTATTTTGCCATTTGATTACTGACTTTCCCTTTTGAATTTTCCTCGGAGTTCAGTATTTTTGTTATTTTACTTTTTTATATGGTTCATATCTTATTCCCCCAAAGTCTAACAAACTTTACCATTCTTTCTCTTCCACACAGTTATTTGCCTGGATATACAAAGCTCTCTCAGGTTGAATCACTTGGAACATCTAGAAAATATCATATGTTTATTCATCAGAATCTATTTAAAACCTTTAAATTTATAAATATATTATATATCTTTAATGTATAAATTCATCACTAATTCACCAGATTGTGTTCTGAACATAGCCATATTTTTAGCAGAGGAAACAATTTCAATCTTATGTTTGTGTGGATTAACATACATATTGTGTTTCCATCCTTTCCTTACAGGATTTGACAATGCTTTGTTCTTATTTCTGTTTTAAAAACCTTTTTGGGATACTGTGGATTCATTATTATTCGTTGGATACCAATTTTTGTGGTTTTCGTGGGTACAGGTGAACCACGAATTCAAATGTTCAACGAATTACACATTTTATATAAGCTATGTTTGCAGACATTGACAAAACCACGAAATCAAATACCCACGAACATGCTTGTTTTCCTAAATCCACGAAAATTGATAGCCACGAAAATAAATGAATCCACAGTACTAAGGTTCAGTCGTAATATTTAAAAAATTTGGAAACTGAAATTTCATTGGTTGTTCTAACAAATATCAGGAGGCAGACATTTTGAACATACTTATGATTTTGGATAAGTAAGAATATGATGGTTTTTTTTCTGTATGTTTAACACCACAGCGATGGAAGTTTTTAACAACCTTGACTGGCTATACAGCCCTTGCAAGGTTGGTTTAACACCATGTATAGTACCCTTAACTATATCAGTTTTCATTGAAAGAGGAAGTGTAAGTATTTGGAGAGAAGCAGAGTTACACATAAAAAATAACCAAAATATCAAAGGCTATGTATGCAACGTATAACATCCTAAAAGAGTACAGTATTGTATGAAGATAATTTTAAGTGTCCAGACTTTCTCACTAATTATTGCAACTTTTTTCATTGTTGTTTCATGTTTGTTATTTTCAAATCATAGAATATGTTTTGCATATAAAGTATTTCTCTAATGTCAGTACTGTCTAATGGGATATGATGTTCAAAATAAACAGTAGAAACATCCAAAAACTTCCACTGCAATTACACAACTTTATTGCCAATGACTCTAACACTTAACAATTTATATAGTACCAGGTATTATTTATCTGAAGATTTGATCTCATATGTTCTGCTGTAAAACTTGTAGATTACAGACTGAAAGAAACTTATTATTATAAAGAGTTTCTTACATATTTCATTTTGAATGATTCTTCTTGCAGTGTTTCCACAGCCAGAATGTCTTCTATAGGGATTTCATATAACGGATTGTCTCCCCTGTTTTTTGAATAGGAGAGTTTTTGATTGGTCAAACAGAAATGTCTTCTTTTAAAGTTCTTCACTTTAAGTATTCTTTTACGTCCCTGAGCTCTTTTGATTAATGTCCTGAAAAGAAAATTGATATTTTTTTATATATCTATATTATTAAACGAGAAGACCTCATTTTGTGTGTCGCTTCTCTTCTTTCCACAATAAATTAATCAACACGCCTCTGTGTCCTATGGGTACAGAGCATAGTCGCATTTGTCATCCATTTATATGATTATTCAGATTGAGTTATTTTGGGAGAAAACGAGAAAAAAAGGCATCCGGATATTGTCCCGTCATTGGACGAAATTTAAGTCAGATTAGACTTCCGGTTTGCGTTTTTATGCCCCATTTAGGGGCATTATGTTTTCTGGTCTGTGCGTCCGTTCGTCCGTTCGTTCGTCCGTTCGTTCGTCCGTCTGTCCCGCTTCAGGTTAAAGTTTTTGGTCGAGGTAGTTTTTGATGAAGTTGAAGTCCAATCAACTTGAAACTTAGTACACATGTTCCTTATGATATTATCTTTCTAATTTAAATGCCAAATTAGAGTTTTGACCCCAATTTTACGGTTCACTGATAGAAAATGATAGTGCAAATTTCAGGTTAAAGTTTTTGGCTTCAGGTTAAAGTTTTTGGTCAAGGTAGTTTTTGATGAAGTTGAAGTCCAATCAACTTGAAACTTAGTATACATGTGCCCTATGATATGATCTTTCTAATTTAAATGCCAAATTAGAGTTTTGACCCCAATTTTACGGTTCACTGAACATAGAAAATGATAGTGCAAATTTCAGGTTAAAGTTTTTGGCTTCAGGTTAAAGTTTTTGGTCAAGGTAGTTTTTGATGAAGTTGAAGTCCAATCAACTTGAAACTTAGTATACATGTGCCCTATGATATGATCTTTCTAATTTAAATGCCAAATTAGAGTTTTGACCCCCAATTTTACGGTTCACTGAACATAGAAAATAATAGTGCAAATTTCAGGTTAAAGTTTTTGGTCAAGGTAGTTTTTGATGAAGTTGAAGTCCAATCAACTTGAAACTTAGTATACATGTGCCCTATGATATGATCTTTCTAATTTAAATGCCAAATTAGAGTTTTGACCCCAATTTTACGGTTCACTGAACATAGAAAATGATAGTGCAAATTTCAGGTTAAAGTTTTTGGTCAAGGTAGTTTTTGATAAAGTAGAAGTCCAATCAACCTGAAACTTAGTATACATGTTTCCTTTGATAAGATCATTCTAATTTTAATGCCAAATTAGAGAATTTATTCCAATTTCACAGTCCTTTAAACATAGAAAATGATAGTGTGAGTGGGGCATCCGTGTACTGTGGACACATTCTTGTTTCTGTATACTTTGAACATACATATACTTCGAATAAAGTGTATTTTAATTTTATCTGCTATCATTTTCAAGTTTACTATCCACGGTGGTCACAGAGTTTATTAAATGGAGAGGGTCTGTATACTATATCAATTGACCACCATGGATCGATTAGTAAACTTGGAATTGAGAGTAAATACACTTTATTTATATAGTAATGAATGTTCATAATATACAGATAAGCGCTAAATTTATTCATGTGAACTTTTGATACCTTTTCTGAAATTCTCCAGTCATTAAATCTTTTACAAAATTCATTTATTACAACAACAAAAAAGGATGATTGCCATGTTGAGACAACTCTCCACAAGAGACCAAAATGACTCAGAAATTAACAACTAAAGGTCACTGTACGGCCTTTAGCAAAGCCCATACCGCATACTCAGCTTTAAAAGGCCCGAAATGACGATGTAAAACAATCCAAACGAGAAAACTAGCGGCCATATTTGTGTACAAAAAATGAACGAAAAACAAATATGTAACACATAAACAAACCACAACCACTGAATTACAGGTTCCTTACTTAAATGTTCATAACATACTAAATGTATGTTCATATTAAAATTGATAGAATTTTGGAAATGAAGGAGGAGGGATAAAAAATACCATTTTCCTGTCCCCAATAACCTATGACTTATGATACATTTGCTGAAATTCTCCAGTCATTCAATATTTGACAAAATTCTTCCAACAACACTTTATATACTTTAAACTACGCTCTGAATGCCAGCGATTTCGCGGGTGTGTTCTAGTATCTTTAAACAAACAAAACAACTTCTTCCATGAATTTTAGGATTTTGCTAATATCATTAAAATCTGTTATAAAGCTTTTATTTTCTCACAATTATTTCAAATCAGTTCAGGATGTTTGCTCTTCAGGATACACAACACTATTTTAAGGGTCCATTTATCACAGATTTTGACTTATATAGCCTCCCTCAATTATAGACTAAGCTCTTATACTACAAGTGTATAACCATAGCTCTGAAGATTTTCTGCTTTATTTGAACATGTAACATAGATTTTTTAGTTCTAAGTTTTTAACTGATCATTTGATGCAGATATTATTCACCAGTTACTAGACTTGATTGTTTAAATGAAAAGATCAAGTACTATCTGTTTACATACTGTGGATTCATCTATTTTCCAAGACACAAAGATTCATAAAAATTTATTTGTATAAACTTAAATTTGTGGTTAAATATAAAAACAAAATGAAAATTGATATTACCTGATTTGTAATGAATCCACAGTATATAATATGGAAAGCTATTCTTTTTAAGATTATAGATATACACTTACCCTTCTTTTATAATAATTGGTGCCTCACCAGAAACATTTTGTGTTCTTGCTCTTGCTGCAGATGATATGATGTCTAAATACTGAAAATAAATATACACTGAAGATCAATATTAAATCACACAAATTCAAAAGTACTGAAAACCTTAACATGTATAACTATGAATTTTACCAAAATCGAGTGGTGTATTTGTATAACTAATACATGTTCTATGAACAAAGAACATGTAAATAAAATAATTGTCCAGCCATCAGATTTATTTTTTTCACTAATGAAGTGCTTGCTTAATTTTGTTTGATAACATACCATTCGGACGGCTTCAATGTGTGATGGCTGAGACAGATATTGAAATAATGGCACCATGTAATCTTCCTTTAATCCATAGGATAGCTGAAAATTGAGGAAATGAAGTGATTAACCATATAAATATAATAATATACTCTAAACTACTAAATGAGGCCAAACTATCAAATGATAAGCCAGATATAACAAAATAAAAATTGGCCTTTCAAGATTGTAATTTATTCTGGTCACAGAGTTTTGTTCTTGTTAAAGAAAGTTTTGCTTCCATCCATAGAATGATCAACCAGTTTCTAAAATAGTATTAAATGCAAAAATTATTTGGTTGTCAGAAAAATGTGTCAAAACAGGTTGACGGAGTCTTCTATGAATAGTTATCAAGTGAATGATAATTATCCAAACTCAGTGTGTCAGTCAGGTACAAAGCAAGGAATATGACCTTGATATGTCCTTGAATATGCATGCAACATTTGTTGCCAAGGTTTTATAAAATTCTGTGAAGGTTTGACAAAGATATTGGTGTTTGAAAAACTGTTTCTTGTTGTTCTCTACCAAAAAAAACTTCAAAGTTCATTTATTAGTGTAATATTTCAAAGGTTTGCTCTCTATATTTGACATCATGAGAAAAAAAAGCTTCATGAAGAATTGACAAAGTTATTGATGTTTGAATAACCTGAATTAAAATGGTGACATACCACCTACAGAATGTAGAATTAATGTTGCAGGCTCGACAATAAAAAAGAATAAAAGATTTATTTCATTAAACAGTATGTATATCTGATACAGTTTTGTATTTGACTTACCGTTTTAGAACTGACTAGATTTCCTAATCCTTGTATTGCTTTGGATATTAATGTTAATGTCCGATTAACAATACTGTCCTGAAATCGAACAAAAGTTATTTGCAATGAATAGACCACTTTAGAGTTCATCCGTCACCGGAAAAAACTCGTCAATTATACGCGCCTTTATGACGTCATTTACCAGATAGAGGGGGTCGCCTGTATCCCTGCACTATTTACGTTCATCAAGCATCTTAGTGATCGTCATTGTGCAGGATAAACTAGAAATAATGGATGTTCTGTAGGTACTTAATGACAATTCCCTAATGACAGCAATGCTGATTGTCAATTTTGAGAATTCAATTTGCCGAATAATTCGTACAATATAGAATTATAGTTTTCCAACCACTCGCTCAACATTGGAATGGAAGTGACGACGCCCCTAAACGCACAAATGACGTTCACTAAAACCAGAGTTTTTGACGGAAATGCATCGAACTCAAAGTTGTCTATTTCTTTTATCAATTATTGATTCTAGCTTTCAAGCTCTGTATCTAAATTCAAAGTAACTTTACAAATACACAATACACCCACAAGCTTTAGCTCTAATCTGTACACTTTAGGTAACTAATTTCAATACTACCCTTTCAATCAGATGTATGTACAATGTATTCATCTTACCTGAGTATCATTTCTGAGATCAAAAAGTTTTGGTCCTAAAATGGCAGGAGCAAAGAATCTGAGGAACACAAATCCACTGACAGCCTGATATCGTACTTCACTGGAATCTACAAATATGCAAGTGTTGACTTATTTTTTGGCAACTTTTGAGTTCAATTTGAATTTTCCCCACTGCTATTTAATATTTGAAAGGTGTTGTCTGTTCAAGTTAAATTGCTCAGCTGACTTCAAGTGACAAGACCTAAAATTTACCTGCATTCAAACTGAGCAATTTTATATCTTCACTGGTTTTTACAACAGTTAAATAAACTTGTAAGAAAAATAGTTGAACAAATTCATGATTTTAGATGTAAAATATTTTTTCAATTTCATTACTCAATGCAATTATTTTATCTTCATACACATATTCAATATATATTTCATTGTGACATTCATTAAATATTAACAATAACTAAGTTATGTTATTTAAGAACAATTTTACCATTATAAGTACATTTACCAGTAAAATTTGCATCATAATCAATCACCCCTAAAAGGAACAGGACATAAGTATGAAAGTTAGGTCAAGACTTTATCAATTTTCAATTCTATTAAAACAACTTCAATGACAACAGTATATTCTCTGTTTTTGTAAGGAAATTGTTTACTTTTTCATTTCATTTGCCACTAACTATTTTTCATTTTTTGTTACTTCTTTTATTACATTTTCCAGCCTTAGATCGTTACATTCAATTAACTGAATCTACCATATTCAGACAGATATGAAAGTATTCTATAATGTACAACTATTTGAAAATGTACATACCTTTGAAGTACTGGTGGGCTATATCTTTCAGGGCATAAAATACTTCACACATATTGGTTGGGCACAATAATGATGATGATATTATTCCTTGAAAAATTCTCTGTACATAACATTTCAAACTGTCCTGAAAGTATACAGTAAGTTTACAGGTTTTAAACTGCATATAGCTACAATGCTTTTTTCATACATTGTACCTTATTTTCTTTTTGATATCATATTTCATACATTGTACCTTATTTTCTTTTTGATATCATATTTCATATATTGTACGTTATTTTCTTTTTGATATTATCATACTATCTTAAAATAGCATGTAATGAGACAATAAGTTAGAATATGGTCTTCTTATATGTCAAATGATTCTTTCCCTTTTCTTAATAAAAAAAAAGCTCAGGAAAAGCCATCCTCTCATCAGTCTTAATATATTTAGGATGCAAGTTAAACATTAAATAGACAAATGTTTAATCCTTATTGTTGATGTTAGGATATTAATGTTAAATAAACATAAGTCTGATTGGAAATAAACTAACACTTTGAGTTTGAATTTTAGTCTGGTAGCTTACATGAAAACTTCTGATGTTGAAATTTAGTTAAAGAAAGGTTATTACTATGAAACATCAGTGATAGTTAGCAGAAAATTGATAATGCAGAAAAAGTGTTAAAAATACCATATTTTCTTCGAGGCTCTCTCCTTCTTTTAACCTGGTTGGATCAATTTCACAAGATTTGTGTTCTATACAGATCTACAAGATATGTAACATTTTAAAACATATTATAATAAACAAGAATGTGTCCTAAGTACACGGATGCCCCACTCGCACTATCAATTTCCATGTCCAATGGACCGTGAAATTGGATAAAAAATCTAAGTTGACATTAAATTTAGAAAGATCATACCATATAGAACATGTGTACTAAGTTTCAAGTTGTTTGGTCTTCAACTTCATCAAAAACTACCTTGACCAAAAACTTTAACCTGAAACTCTCACTTTCATCTTCTATGTTCAGTAGACCATGAAATTGGGGTCAAAAGTCTAATTTGGCATTAAAATTAGAAAGATCATATCATAAGCAACAAGTTTACTAAGTTTCAAGTTGATTGGACTTCAGCTTCATCAAAAACTACCTTGACCAAAAACTTTAACCTGAAACTCGCACTTTTATTTCTATGTTCAGTGGACCGTGAAATTGGGGTCAAAAGTCTAATTTGGCTTTAAAATTAGAAAGAACATATCATAAGCAACAAGTGTACTAAGTTTCAAGTTGATTGGACTTCAGCTTCATCAAAAACTACCTTGACCAAAAACTTTAACCTGAAACTCGTACTTTCATTTCTATGTTCAGTGGACCGTGAAATTGGGGTCAAAAGTCTAATTTGGCTTTAAAATTAGAAAGATCATATCATAAGCAACCAGTGTACTAAGTTTCAAGTTAATTGGACTTCAGCTTCATCAAAAACTACCTTGACCAAAAACTTTAACCTGAAGCGGGACGAACGAACGGAGGCACAGACCAGAAAACATAATGCCCCTCTACTATGGTAGGTGGAGCATAAAAATATGAAATAATAATTCAAATTTGCTCAAAAATGAAAGAGTGGTTTTTCTTTTGTTATTTAAAAATTAGTTTTCTTTTTGTAGAAATCTTAAATGAGTGACACATATTTCAAATCTCTACAAACAAGAATGTGTCCATAAAATACAGATGCCCCAATCGCACTATCATTTTCTGTGCTCAGTAAACCGTGAAATTGGGAACAACACTTTAATTTGGCATTAAAATTAGAAAGATCATATCATAAGGAAGAAGTGTACTAAGTTTCAATTTGAAAGGACTTCAATTTCATCAAAAACTACATTGACCAAAACCTTTAACATGAAGCGGGACAAACGGACAGAAAAATGGAAGGACAAACAGATTGAAGAACAGACGCAAAGACCAGAAAACATAATGCCCATAAATGGGGCATAAAAAAACACTAAGTCGTCATAAAAATATAAAGCTGTGTAAGCTTATCCTTTGACTCAGCCATTTTAACTTTTATTCACCAATAAATGATATGAAAGGTTGATGTCAGGGGGGCATCTTTATTCCTGTTACTTTTTAGAATCATTCCATGGAACATAGTTATTATTGGTATCATATAGCAACAGGTATTTTCTTTTACTCTCAAGCCAGGCTTTCATACCTTGAAAGACTAACTGGTCTTTTTAAGTCTAATTTAATACCTGACACTCCAATAAGACATCCAAGTCTTTCTTGACATAACAAAAGTATATTAACTTACCTGGTCTATTGTTGCCTTAATTGTTTCCTGTAAGTAAGGTAAACCAGTCAGCTTCATCAACTCATCGATTAACTTTGTTACTAGAGTATTACCACGGAACAATGTGTGAGGATCCCTAAAATAAATTACTGAAATCTTAAAATACAATGTTTAGTCTCTGCAAAATGAAAAGAAATAAAAGATATAATATAGATAATTTACTGTTTTCCAATGGAATCCTTAATTATTTTTTTTTATAATGACCTTGTATGAATGGTAGGGAATGTCGATAGTTTCACATTATCATAACAATGCTGATTGTCTGCATGTTTCTGATAGCATGCTGGAAGGGCTTTGTTCATCTTTCCAATATTTTTTAACATTTAATCTTGATACAAAAGCAATTCATATTGATTTTTGTGGTTACTATTAAAAAAAATTCTTACTAGAAACTTATTTTTATTGTTTTGTCAGTTCACTTTAAAAAGGCTATAACATCAGTACAATTTACAACTACAGTAAAACCTGTCATAAAACAAACTCTTCTTATTACAGAAATGTACATAAACTGAACTCTAGTATCAGGACATACAACTCTTTTCTATAGCAATCAAACTGTATAAACTGACACCTGTCTAATACAATAAAAACCTTAAGTCCTTACAGAGTTCTATTCAGACAGGTTTCACTGTAATAATGAAAATGATTTCACTTACGCTGTTCTGTCAATTTCATACTTTGCCAGGGATCTGATAAATGGGACTAATCTATTATGGTGGAGAAATATTTTCATGAGAGGTTGTGCTGCATCCTGTCGATGATCTACAACCTCACTGAGTATGTAAGCTGCACTTGAGGTAATGGGCTACAAATAAATACATCATATGAAACAATTTACCAATTCTGATTTTTTTGGTCATCAAATCAATCATTTCAATAATCAAAGTGTTTGTGAGCACTAAAAGGTAAAGATTGCTTTTATTTTGCAATACACCTTATCGCTAATCCCGGCTGACCCTGCCGCTTGAACTTTAGAAGCATACAACAATCACTTTTCTATTGTGGCGTCAGATATTTTGTTTTATGACGTCAAAATTTTACAGGAACCTGTGTGATATTCATTAATGGCGGACAAATAGCGATAAGGTATATGTGAATTATGAGTGATACATTGAATTGTATTGAACAATGGAACGCCTTCAAATCATATATTGTCAATCAGAACTATCTTCCTTTATACACTATAGCACATTAGTTAAAACAGATAAATTCATTTGCCACACACAACTTTAATAACATTTTATTCTTAACAAAACATGTTTAACCCCTCTGCATTTTTGTGCATGGCCCCAGTCAGGAGACTTTGGTTTTTAAAAGTCTTGTATGATTTTTAATTTAAGGTTCATTTTTATGTTTTTGAGTTCAGTATGACGTCCATTATCACTGAACTAGTATACATGTTTGTTTAGACTTGAATAACGCCTCCAGGTGTGGGATTGCCTTTGGCTGTTTTCTGCACTTTGATTGGATTTTTTGTCTCTTTACACATTCCCCATTGTCATTCTCAGTTTTATTCTTGGCAAGTATTGTTATTTAAACCCATGTTACAATTTTTCTCGATCCACCGAAATACAAAATGAACTTAGTATCAGCAAAAATATATGAATACATATTATTGGGTGGATGCATAAGAAACCACATTTTCTTATTTTTAAATAAACATATCTAACCTCGATATCAGGAGACTGTAATTCATCATAATATTCCGGTGGGAAAACATGATCTGAGGTATAGGAGATTTTTAATCTAAATATTACTTACCTCGATATCAGGAGACTGTAGTAGCAGCTCCCGTAAGTCATCATAGTATTCCGGTGGGAAAACATGATCTGAGGTATAGGAGATTTTTAATCTTAAGGAACCAAGATCATACTGATGTGGCTTCCAACTCTCTCGTCTCCTCAAACAGTACCTATAATAGAAATTAAATACATAATAAAGTTATTAAATAAATCAATACTTGCTATATGATTTACATTGGAATATCATGTTTTTATTAATTTTTAAAATATAGACTTTTGACATCAGGTTGTTTTTCATCTTTACACAAAAAGTCTATTTAGTTGAACATCACATACAGGTGGTTATTAGCACCGATACCTGCTCTCATTTTGTAAAATTTGAGTTTAAATAGTAATATATATCTGTTTTAATATTACAAGTCCTCCATTTTATTTTAAATGTATTTTTTGCACTATTCTATTTGGATTTTTTAAACTAATTTTTACTTTCACAATACATTTTAAACCATTTTAATCTTTATTTTAAAAAAACAATTTCCCTCAGATCAATAGTTGCTGTTATCACTGATTTTCTTGTCAAGAGAAATTAATTATTAAAAACAAATCAAAATTTTACATTTTTATGATATGGAGATTATATCTCATTATATTGTTACTTGTTCTTAGGCCAATTAAAATTAATTGATAGATTTTCATCCCCGCCCGCCCCTCTGAAATTGTCCCGCCCCGAATTTTTTTATTTTATAAAGTTTACGATTTCCGGATTTCGTTCATTCCCGTTACCGGTAACCGTTAAAATTTCGTTTCATCCTCAAAGCTTCCTGTTTCAAATTTCGGTTTTGTACCTCAAGTAAATCTAACAAAAATGATTAAGTCGACCTTTCCGCTGCTCTATGATGACAACATCATCTTCCGAGAGTAAAGATTGATAACGAGGATGACGTGAAATATTGGTGTTAAGAGAAACACATGTTTCCAAGACTGCAACTCGCATTATGTCACAAATTTCTGTGATTAGAAAACTGGGGACTTTTTTTATTTATGCAATGACTTTGTCTCAGGAAATTTAAACTGTAATTGATACCCAAAGCGCAAGATTCGTGGAAACCATTGATACAGAAAACATGACTGGATTATAGATATTGAAATACAAGCACGAACTTATGACCGTTTATTGAAATTAAAAAGTCGACTAACATATGCATTTTATTTATGCAAGCCCTTTGATTTTACCCATGGCTGTCTTTTTTATGTTGACAAACAGCAAATGTCCCAATACACCCAAAAAGAGTCATTAAACAACAACTTTTTTTTTTTATTATTAAGTTCATGTTTTACATGATAATTATATTTTCCGAGGCATCTTGCATATAAAGTACCAACCCTATTATTTTCAACACTCTCTGAGTTTTCATTTTATTCTGTACTCATAATAATTGTGTTGCATACCAATGCATTTGCTTCATTTTATGGGAATACAAACCATTGTTTAGAAACCCAAATACATTTGGTGTAGGAAGTCTAACTGAAGAGAGTATTTCTCACACGTTTTTGATGTTAAGTTTTTAAAGCCGCAATTAGATATATTTATTTAAGGATTTGAAAAATTATGTAAGATTCCTCATACTTGTGTATATAAAAAAAGAAGATGTGGTAATGATTGCCAATGAGACAACTATCCACAAAAGACCAAAATGACACAGACATTAACAACTATAGGTCACTGTACGGCCTTAACAATACATGATATAAGCTTATTATTACACTTGCATATATGAAGAACTCGTCACAAAACATGCAAAAGGGTTTCATATGAAATAAAATTTAAAAAATAAAATCCTCCCACCCGCCCCATTTTTTTCAAAAATTTGGATGAAAATCTACTAATTAATTTTAGTTGGCCTAACTTACCATGCATTGTGCACTGTACCAGAGGTTAGATCTTTCAAAGGCATTTTAACTTCACCAAGGAATGACCCTGGGAATATTTTCCCAAATACTTCTCTGGACATTCTAGTATCATCATGCCATATCGAGACCCTGAAAAATAGTTCAATGCACTATTAAAAGAATATTCTTATCTATCGCTATTTTGTGCATTTTTCTTTTGATCTATTTTTGTGATAATTTTTCATATCATGCTACTCGCTTCAGATTGAAGAGTATCGCTATAAACTAAGCAGGCACATGGCGTTGCTAACAAAGTTGACATGAAATTGACAACGTCGTCATAGGTAAAATAGCGATAAACAGATTATCATTGATCATCTCAACTCGATTGCCTTTCTCACTTTAGCCGTCCCGGCTCAAGCAAGAAAATCAATCTTGTTGAGATGATCAACAATAATCTATAATTACAACATAGAACAGCTAGATATGCTTAGTTAGTTATATTTTCAACACAAAATTTACATTTCTATAATTTTCTTGTCAACTGTCAATTATTTTTTTTATAATTTGATATGAACTATTTCAGAAATGATGAAATTAAAATTGCTCTCATTGACCTATAACAGTCAGATCTACCATAATGTCCACAAAATCAAGTTGCTCTACACAAGTAATATATTTCCATTACTTCACAATGTTCTGATACCTGTCAAAGATTCAATAAACTGGTTAACATATGGAAAGCTATAAAGCTTGACTTTGTATATTGACTGTTTTCCTTATTAAAATGTACATTGTATGTTAGTCAGCTTCTTTTCAATTTATGAGTTTTGAATATCCCCTTGGTATAATTTTCCTCTATTTAAAGAATTTGAACATCACACAAGATTTCAAATACCCTTACTGTACTGTTTTCTAATTAATTTATTTTCTTACTCTTTATTCCTAGTATAGATAAATAAAACATAGCATACCCTAGATCAATGTTGAATTCATCTTCTATATAATATGTCTGCCTGTCAGAGTTCTGGCCTTTACTTCCTAACTAAAAGAAACAAAACAGTCCATAGAAATGTTTACATTCTCCTTTAATTAAACAAGGAAAAACATTCTGTGTATGTATGTCAAACTTGATTTATTTGGACTGAAGCAATATATCTGATCATCACACAATATAACATAATATTTTTCAAATGTTTTAAAACCCATAATTATGAAATTTTAAAATTTTATTTGGACTTAAAGGGAAACTTCGCAAAAAAATCAAAAATTGATATTATGTCCATTCTGTATAAAAAGGCTCAAATTTATAGATATTAAAGTTTTATTCCGCTAGATAAGAGATCAACATCGATTTTAAAATTTGAGTATCAATTTTCTACGCTCCGCCATCTTGTCATCTTCTACGATTATAATCACGATATGTCTATAAAACACAAAGGACCAAAACTACAGTAACCGATGTAGTCGTAATTGCGTGTCGATATCTTGTCAATCGTACGATTGTTTTATCTGACTAACTATAAACTTGATACGGAAAATGTTCTTATTTTTTTTTAAATGACCATTATTATATATCTGTTATTTTTAAACTGTTAATATTGGAATTAGTTAAAGAGTCACAGTTCAAATAATAAATAAGTGTTCCGTGAAAATTGTTTTCAAAAATCTAATTCGTTCATAATTCTTTAAAGTAATAAACTTTATTCAAATAAATTCGGATCTTTCCTCATCTGATCACCAGCATGGCTAAAGGTATTACTCCCAAAGGTATTGGGAGGGGTGTGAGGACTCAGGTGACACGTCCGGGTATTCAAGCGATTTCCTGTCGGGCTTGCAAGTTCATGCATCGTTTCACTTCTGTAGGTATTGATCAGTGTACACGGCAGACTTATAACTTTCCATTTTGAACTATCAGGTGTATAATACACATCTCTGTCTTGTGTGTCCGAAAGTGATATGATGCCAATAATTTAACTCGTACGCTTGTTTATAAATAACATTTCTGGTGTAAAGAATATTATTTATGAAAATATAAAAAATACCACAAAAAAAAAAAAAAAAGATTTGAAGAAATAAAAATCTATATACATATTTTTTCCGAGGGTTAATTTGGGAAAATGTAATTTGTCAATTATAGTAAAGGACAGACTGGTACATACCAAAAATATTGATTTAAAAAATGTACGCACTTGTCGATGTTGGCTTATACGCCTGGATAGAAAGTTACGGAACTATAGTGCAATTTAAAATATATACATGTATCAGACTATATTGTATACCAAAAGAAGAAGAAGAAAAAGAAGAGAACCAGTTTGATTTAAATACAGGTCGATATATATCTTGCTTTGGTTCATCGAAGTTATGAACATAGTAAAATCCCGGTTTTATGTATCAATTAGATTGTTCTCGAATAAAGGAAGAAATTCGTCATCATCACAATTGTTCCGACATTCATGTAAAATATATGCAACTGGACGTACACTAATAATCCCAAAGGGGTGTGAGTATTTTCTAGGAAAACTATTGAGTATTAAAGTTTCAAATCAATTTCGGGATTTATTTTCTTTCTTGCCGTGATATGATAGCAATTTAAAGAATAAACTGCTTGTTCGCTTTAGCGGTATCAGAGACATGTATATATGTCTCTGGCGGTATTCTTGCCAGTTGAACAGCCTTATAAGTTACATTCAAAAATAGGGAAAGATGACATAAAATTCGCTGTCTTTTGTTTTTGAACATCGTTGGTCAAATAGATAGAGTATTATACGTTGTGAGACGAGGACTATTTCAACAAATACTATAAATACAAGTGGAAGTTTTCGTTTTTTGCAATTTGAGAGTAAATGATGTATCAAACGTTCAAGAATACGCATGTAAAATGTGACACTGGATATAAAAACAAGAATGTGTCCACAGTACACGGATGCCCCACTCACACTATCATTTTCTATGTTTAAAGGACTGTGAAATTGGAATAAATTCTCTAATTTGGCATTAAAATTAGAATGATCTTATCAAAGGGAACATGTATACTAAGTTTCAAGTTGATTGGACTTCTACTTTATCAAAAACTACCTTGACCAAAAACTTTAACCTGAAATTTGCACTATCATTTTCTATGTTCAGTGAACCGTAAAATTGGGGTCAAAACTCTAATTTGGCATTTAAATTAGAAAGATCATATCATAGGGCACATGTATACTAAGTTTCAAGTTGATTGGACTTCAACTTCATCAAAAACTACCTTGACCAAAAACTTTAACCTGAAGCCAAAAACTTTAACCTGAAATTTGCACTATCATTTTCTATGTTCAGTGAAACGTAAAATTGGGGTCAAAACTCTAATTTGGCATTTAAATTAGAAAGATCATATCATAGGGCACATGTATACTAAGTTTCAAGTTGATTGGACTTCAACTTCATCAAAAACTACCTTGACCAAAAACTTTAACCTGAAGCCAAAAACTTTAACCTGAAATTTGCACTATCATTTTCTATGTTCAGTGAACCGTAAAATTGGGGTCAAAACTCTAATTTGGCATTTAAATTAGAAAGATCATATCATAGGGCACATGTATACTAAGTTTCAAGTTGATTGGACTTCAACTTCATCAAAAACTACCTTGACCAAAAACTTTAACCTGAAGCGGGACAGACGGACGAACGAACAGACGAACGAACGAACGAACAGACGGACGAACGGACGCACAGACCAGAAAACATAATGCCCCTCTACTATCGTAGGTGGGGCATAAAAACTAAATTTGAGGTACTTTTTAGAAATTCCCTATCATAATGACTATGTATGTAAAGTTACAAATGGATGCAACTATAACTTCATCATAAACTACCTCGACCAAAAACTTTAACCTGGCAAAGAGCTGTTTCACACAATCTCATTTTCATGTTCAATGAACCATGAAATGAGGACCAAAACCTAAATTTGAGGTACTTTTTAGAAATTCCCTATTATAATGACTATGTATGTAAAGTTACAAATGGATGCAACTATAACTTCATCATAAACTACCTCGACCAAAAACTTTAACCTGACATGGGACAGACGGACGAACGGACGAACGAACAGACGAACGAACAGACGAACGAACAGACGGACGAACGGACGCACAGACCAGAAAACATAATGCCCCTACTACTATCGTAGACGGGGCATAAAAAATCAATCTCAAAACCTACTTCCGTATGGAACTTCCCCTTTCAGTGACCTGCAAATTTAACAGATGATACACTTTATAAGATTTGCATGTCCAACAACGACCCACTACTCTACATGTGTTACTGACAGCCTAAGATAGTAATTCTTCTGTTAGGTCAATTCTCTTTCGAACAATACCAGAAAACATGGAAAATAAGTTCTTTAAATTTTGACTCTGGAATTAACACCATTTTTTCGTGCGACAAACTTTATTTCTGGCGATGAGCAGACATGGACGGAAAACAATAAACAGATAGGTTTAATATTTGTTCATTCATTTAACATGTATAATATGAATACGATTGTACTTAAAAACAAGAATGTGTCCAAAGTACACGGATGCCCCACTCACACTATCATTTTCCATGTTCAATGGACCATGAAATTGGATAAAAAATATAATTAGGCATTAAAATTAGAAAGATAATAACATAGGGAACATGTGTACTAAGTTTCAAGTTGATTGGACTTCAACTTCATCAAAAACTACCTTGACCAAAAACTTTAACCTGAAACATGCACTTTCATTTTCTATGTTCAGTGGACCGTGAAATTGGGGTCAAAAGTTTAATTTGGCTTTAAAATTAGAAAGATCATATCATAAGGAACATGTGTACTAAGTTTCAAGTTGATTGGACTTCAACTTCATCAAAAACTACCTTGACCAAAAACTTTAACCTGAAACATGCACTTTCATTTTGAAATGAGGACCAAAACCTAAATTTGAGGTACTTTTTAGAAATTCCCTATTATAATGACTATGTATGTAAAGTTACAAATGGATGCAACTATAACTTCATCATAAACTACCTCGACCAAAAACTTTAACCTGACATGGGACAGACGGACGAACGGACGAACGAACAGACGAACGAACAGACGAACGAACAGACGGACGAACGGACGCACAGACCAGAAAACATAATGCCCCTACTACTATCGTAGACGGGGCATAAAAACTTATATAGTTAGTTTCAAGAACAACCGGGTTCAGACAAACTGTTATGAAATCGATGCTGTTACTTATGCATTCACCCAATTCAATATTACGATCAAAGAGAGTAAATTAGTGGCAACATAGACATTCCGTTAATAACGGCATAAGTATGCAGTTAGTACACGAACACCAATCTGTGTTTTAAAAACTAGCGATGGTTGCTAAGGATATCTTGATTTCGGGAACTTTCTGCAGCTTCCATTTTATGGAGCTCTTCTTCGGTATACCCTGGCTCTAGTGCGTACCCAATATGAGCATACTCGTCAAAATCTGACTCTTTTGACTGACTGGAACCACTGTTATAGTACTATCATTCTCCGAACAAGATATTTTTATTTATGATTTTATGATAAATTTTTGGACCATATATAAACTGTTCTATAAAAACAAGCACGCAAAAATCATAAGATAGAAATATAAGTAATATGTGAGTAAAGTTAATTGAATCATTTAAAGGGAAACTTCGCAAAAAAATCAAAAATTGATATTATGTCCATTCTGTATAAAAATGCTCAAATTTATAGATATTAAGGTTTTATTCCGCTAAATAAGAGATCACCATCGATTTTAAATTTTGAGTATCAGTTCTCTACTCTCCGCCATCTTGTCACCTTCTCCGATGAAAAATCACGATATGTCAATAAACCACAAAGGAACAAAACTACAGTAAACGATGTAGTCGTAATTGCGTGTCGATATCTTGTCAATCGTACGGTTGTTTTATCTGACTGACTAACTTGATACGGAAAATGGTCTTATATTTTTAAATAACCATATAGTCTGTTATTTTTAAACTGATAATATTGTAATTAGTTAAAAAGTCAAAGTTCAAATCATAAAATGATAAATAAGTGTTCCGTGGAAATTGTTTTCGAAAATCTAATTCGTTCATAATTCTTTCAAGTAATAAACTTTATTTAAATAAATTCGGATCTTCCCTCATCTGATCACCAGCATGGCTAAAGGTATTACTCCCAAAGGTATTGGAAGGGGTGTAAGGTGACACGTCCAGGTATTCAATCGATTTCCTGTCCGGCGGGCTTGCAAGTTCATGCATCGTTTCACTTCTGTAGGTATTGATCAGTGTACACGACCGTTACTTATAACTTTCCATTTTGAACTATCAGGTGCATGTATAATATACATTTTTGTCTTGCGTGTCCGAAAGTGATATAATATACTAGTCATTACTGAACTCATACGCTTGTTTATAAATAACATTTCTGGTGTAAAGAATATTATTTATAAAAAAAAAATAATACAAAAAAAAATAATTGAAGAAATACAAATCTATTTACATATTTTTCCAAGGGTTAATTTGGGAAAATGTAATATATACTCGTTGTCAATAGTTTAGGACAGATTGGAACATACCAGAATTATTGATCTAAAAAAATGTGCGCACTTGTCGACGATTCGTGTATACATACGCCTGGTAGAAAGTTACGGAACTATAGTCAGTAGCGCTATTTAAAATATGTATACATGTATACATTGAACATAAGAAAGAAACATACATTTTGTGTAAATTGTGGTAAAAGTTTTGTAAATAGACTAGTCCACGTATGCCAACAGTATGTAATCAACGAATTCGATAGACTATTGTATACCAAAAGAAGAAGAAGAACAAAAAGAAACAATTTGATTTAAATACAGGTCAATTTATAACTTGCTTTGGTTCATCGAAGTTAAGAACATAGTAAACTCACAGATTTATATATCAATTAAATTGTTCTCGAATAAAGGACGAAATTCGTCATCATCACAATTGTTCCAACATTCATGTAAAATATATGCAACTGGACGTACACTAATAATCCCCAAGGAATGTGAATATTTTCTAGGAAAACTATTGAGTATCAATTTCGGGATTTATTTTCTTTCTTGATATTCAATGACAGCAATTTAAAGAATAAACTGCTTGTCGGATATTTGTCCGCTTTAGGGGTATTCTTGCAAGTTGAACAGACTTATAATAACATTCAAAAATAGGGAAAGATAACATTAAATTCGTTGTCTTTTAATTTTAAACATCGTTGATCAAATAGTTATTTAAGTATATATATACGTTGGGAGACGACGATTATTATAGTTGTCTCAGATTTTAATAAGGACGTTCCCGATTATGAATAAATTTGGTTGACGTTTATCACACTTGAAAAGAATATCTATTCGTAATTTTTCGATTCCATTACAAAAATATTTTTTTCTTTATTCGTACATATTATATTCCGCTTCGGTAGAGTTATCTTCAGATAGTTTCATATATTAATTAATACATGGCTTTCAAAAGTCTAAATGTAAGTGTTCTCGTACATTTTTTCGCCTAATAAAGACAAATAAAAATGATTTAGTAAAGCTATTTCTAATTTCTAAGTCCCCCTTTTTTATGAGACATAAATCAAGGACAAGACTTGTATATCATTTCATTCTGACATATGAATTAAGTTTCCCGTCTTTAATCGAAAATTGTGTATTTCTTAGTAAATTAACTTATTTGAATTCAAATAAATAATAGCACCAAATATAATTAAATAATTCCACGGCGACCAATTTTTATTTGTCACCAACTTGAATATGTATTTTTAATGTGTGTATTAAATGCTACCACTGATCCGAATAGACAGTCACACCTGGCAAGTTGTGCCCTAGAGGCGTGGTTAAATACCGAAGTGCAAATAACAATTTACCTTTCAACAAGCCATCTACGAGTATTGCCACAGAACCGTGAATACACACATCGTATAAACCTAGCCATAGCAGAGATAGTAAAAGGTCAATAATAGTACACCAACATATTGTCTTTACAGATTATTGTACTTTAATTTGTTCACCTTATCAGTCCGAAAATGCATTTATTAAAAATAAATTTATAACTTTTTGTGTTGTCTACAAAAATAATTCGAATATATACGTTTAACATAGATAATTTATCTCACGAATGAGTACAATTGAACGTCTGTGCGTTTTATCTTCTTATTATCGGATGGTTATTAGATAAAGCATACGTCATCGGCGCGCTTACGATTACGTTAAAATATGATTAAAAACCAAGACTTTTAATGATTGTATTTTAAATCCCGGCATGCAAAAATCAGGAGAAAACGTCACGACCTACAGGAAGTAGTTGATATTTTTTCATTAATTATTGAATTTCTCCTTTATTACTGCACATATAGCGATAAAACTTTGTGAATATATATATTATGTCATAATGAACATATTTAAACCATAAGTAAAAAATCGTGAATTTTCCCTTTAAGTTAATATCCTTTGGGCTCGAATGTAGTTAACTAATAAATGTGTTTTATAGGATAGCTCAAATCCTCATCCAAATAATATAATCTAGTATATGTAATAAAACCCTTCCTACTACACCGAGTTTTAATGCCAAGCGGTAGACATATTTTAGGTACCAATTAAGTAATTGAATGAGTAATAGATAACAATAATTAATCATGAATGTGCAAAGATTTAAAAACAAAAGTATTTTTCTTTGTTCGTACATATTATACTCCGCTTCGGTAGATTTATCTACTTATCTTCAGATAGTTTCAGATATACATTAATACATGGCTTTCAAAAGTCTAAATGTAAGTGTTCTCGTACATTTTTTGCCTAATAAAGAAAATCAAAATGCTTTGGTAAAGCTATTTCTAATTCCCCCTTTTTAATGAGACATACATCAAGGACAAGAGGTGTATATCATTTCATTCTGACACATGAATTAAGTTTCCCGTCTTAACCGAAAATTGTTTAAATTTTATTACTTAGTAAATTAATTTATTTGAATTGAAATAAATGATACAGCAAATATAATTAAATAATTCCACGGCGATCTATTTTTATTTGTAACAAACTTGAAACTTGAATTAGTATTATAGATGTGTATATTGAATGCTCCCTTGTTTTATAATCCACTGATCCGAATAGACAGTCACACCTGGCAAGGTGTGCCCTAGAGGCGTGGTTAAATACCGAAGTGCAAATAACAATTTACCTTTCAACAAGCCATCTAAGAGTATTCAATTTGCCACAGAACCGTGAATACACACATCGTATAAATCTAGTCAAAGCAGAGATAGTAAAAGGTCAATAAGAGTACACCAACATATTGTCTTTACAGATTATTGTACTTTAATTTGTTCACCTCATATATCAGTCCGAAAATGCATTAATTAATAAATTTATAACTTTTTTGGTTGTCTACTAAAATAATTCGAATATATAAGTTTAACATAGAAAATTTATCTCATGAATGTGTACAATTGCACGTCTGTGCGTCTTATCTTCTTATTATCGGATGTTTATTAGATAAACCATAAGTCATCGGCGCGCTTACGATTACGTTTAAATATCATTAAAAACCAAGACTTTTACTGATTGTATTTTAAATCCCGGCATGCAAAAACCAGGAGAAAACGTCACGACCTACAGGAAGTAGTTAAAAAAATTTCATTAATTGTTGAATTTCTCCTTTATTACTGGACATATAGCGATAAAACTTTGTGAATATATATATTTTGTCATAATGAACATATTTAAACCATAAGTAAAAAATCGCGAATTTTCCCTTTAAGGAGGCTCGGCTCGCAGGTATAAATCGATTTTTTCTTTTAATATAGGATTTCGCTATATTTTTTCAGTAAATAAACTTCATCATATACTTAATGAAATAAAAGAATGGGGTCACTGTTCATTTAAGCTCACAATCTGCCTCCGATAGAAGCATACATTTTTGTTAATGTCCTTTTTTTCTGTTGAACTAATTGGAGAAATGGAGGTAATATAGAAATAAAAAAAGAACTAAATTACAGAAATCACTTAAATTTTACAATTATTTAGTTTATGTACAGCTTATTTGAAAACAATAATAAACAAGAATGTGTCCAAAGTACACGGATGCCCCACTCACACTATCATTTTCCATGTTCAATGGACCATGAAATTGGATAAAAAATATAATTAGGCATTAAAATTAGAAAGATAATATCATAGGGAACATGTGTACTAAGTTTCAAGTTGATTGGACTTCAACTTCATCAAAAACTACCTTGACCAAAAACTTTAACCTGAAACATGCACTTTCATTTTCTATGTTCAGTGGACCGTGAAATTGGGGTCAAAAGTTTAATTTGGCTTTAAAATTAGAAAGATCATATCATAAGGAACATGTGTACTAAGTTTCAAGTTGATTGGACTTCAACTTCATCAAAAACTACCTTGACCAAAAACTTTAATCTGAAAAACTTTAACTTGAAACATGCACTTTCATTTTCTATGTTCAGTGGACCGTGAAATTGGGGTCAAAAGTTTAATTTGGCTTTAAAATTAGAAAGATCATATCATAAGGAACATGTGTACTAAGTTTCAAGTTGATTGGACTTCAACTTCATCAAAAACTACCTTGACCAAAAACTTTAACCTGAAGCGGGACAGACGGACGAACGAACGGACGAACGAACGAACGAACGAACAGACGGACGGACGAACGAACGAACGGACGCACAGACCAGAAAACATAATGCCCCTCTACTATCGTAGGTGGGGCATAAAAATATAGGTCACCGATGAGTTAAAAAAGATATTTCAATTTTAATACTAAACAAGAATGTGTCCCAAGTACATGTATGCCCCATCTGCACTATCATTTTCTATGTTCAGTGGACCATCAAAATGGGATAAAATCTCTAATTTGGCATTAAAATTAGAAAGATCATATCATAGGGAACATGTTTAGTAAGTTTCAAATTGATTGGACTTCAACTTCATCAAAAACTACCTCGACCAAAAACTTTAACCTGAAGTGGGACGAACGGACGCACAGACCAGAAAACATAATGCCCATAAATGGGGCATAAAAATGGCATTTTTGGACCAAAGGAAGATAATTTGGAGCTTTTTCAATGATATAAACATTTTAAAAGTCTTCTGGGGCCAAACTGAAACGATTTTTTGGGTTGATTTTTGTACTTTATCATAAAGTTATAACTAATAGTGTAATAAATAAAATTTGGAATAAAAAAAAAAATGTTTATTTTTTTGCTGAAATTTTTGTACCCGCGAGCCTGCTTAAAACACCAAAAAAACTTACAACAAATTGGAAACACTCATTGAACTGCGGACAAGTTGTCTTCTTCTTGACTGTTGTCCTTCTGATATCAGCTTTATTCCTAGATTTACTATAGGTCAAGGTCACCATAGCATAGGGATTACACCCTCCATTTGTAACAGGTAAGTCACTACATTCTAGTACCCTATTGAAGGAATCAGGAAACTCATTTCACTCAGAATTTTATCAGAGTTTGTATTGCTCAAGTTTTTGTTTGTTTGTGATGTTTTGTTTACTGGTATTTGCTTTTTGGAAGTTGTCTCAATTTTTGCATTGTCACAGAGTTTTATAATGCTTCTATATTTTCATGTAATTGATATCAAATTTATAAAAAAGAAATGTATTTGACTTCCAGAAAAAAATTGTAGACAAATACCTGGTAATTTACAAGTGCATGCACTATACAGTTTTTAAAATAGCTGTACCATGTTTTATTTTGAACATGTTGAAAATGGGTGCTAATTTTTAGCAAAGAGTACTACAGATTTTTTCTAGCTTCAATTTTTTGTTGTAACTCATAGTTCATTATCCCCTGCCTTATTGTGTGCCCAAAAAGATCAAATACATGTGCACACATATCACCATTTACAATCCTCTGAAAACTAACAATTATGATAAATTAATCCAAATCTATTAAAGATGGTTGTTCTATGCCATCACCTGACTGACAAACCCTGTGATATATTATTTTCTGATTCACCATTTATATAATCTCACCTGACTGACAAACCCTGTGAGGTATAATTTTCTGATTCACCATTTAAGTATTCATCGAACTTGATCTCCAAGTGAACTTTACCCTTTAATAAACATATGACTATCAATATATTATATCACATATCGTTTAACATCTAATTACATCATACATAATTTATGTCAAATATAAAATCTAAGAGGAAAGATAAAATGATGAACAACCTGTTAATGTTAAACCTTTATTATAAGTTATTTACACCTAGGATATTATAAACTTACATTAAGGTTATTCATTGATTGAGTGTTTAATTTGGAGAAAGAAGGTTGACAGTGGGTTTTTTTTATTCTCATATTCAACAATATATTTGCTTCCTTCACATCAAGATATAAAAAAGATAGCAATGTAGAAGCTGTTCACATGTCAGACTTTTACAGAATTTTTTAACACAACATTCAGAAATCTATGATGATTTAGAAGAATGTTTGATATTCTTTACTTAACAAACTTTTCAACACTGAGTTAGTGACTATTCAAAGTTATAGTTTAACCATTACATAATCATCCTTACTGAATTTTCAATGAATTCTTGGCAATGAATATTTGCAATTTTGTGAGTGACAAGTATTGACACAAAGCATGGTCAGAGAAAACAGAGTACGAAACATTCCTGATAAGAATAAAATGTGCCACAATTTCTCCAACTCATATGGTCTCTATTGAGGTTACCAGTTTATAAAGTAAAAATGTCTGTGACTACAAATATATACCTGAACTTCATTATTAGCATCAACTGGTACTAAAGGGAACCAGTGCTCTTTCCCATGATACTTGTACAGTTCCTGTCGTCTTAAAGTTGTTTTTCCAATAACCTATAAAAAACAAATGAACTTTCTTTATTATCATGTATGTTTTTACTCTAAGGCTAAATCAATTTTAAAGTTCTTTTAATTTGGTTGCACACATCTTTGGCAGATTAAATATATATCAACCTATACAAAAGACAAGAACATTGAGACTTTAAATTTAAGTACAAAGAATTACCAAACCAACATTAACCAAGTGATCTAATTATTAACTGATGACTCTAGAATTTCTTTATGTAATTCAAAGAGTGGTAAATCTGCATTGATAAAGAATTCTAGATTTCTTCAGAAAAACTTTAAATCAAAAGTACCTGTATACTAAACATCTAATTCAATTTTGAAACTTAGGACTTCAGGACTTAAGTATTGCTGAAAAGTGTTGTATTCTTAAAGTGGGTACCAGTAGCAGGCAAATATTTGACATGTATTTATAACATTAAAAACAAACCCCATGAATCAGTACTCACCTTACTTTTATTTTGACTGGCTTCATACAACTGAACAGATAAATATCTAAATTTCTTTGGAATTTCTCCTGTAAACTCTTCACCATAAAATGGACTGAAAGTATAATTCATTTTCTCATTATACAAATTTTTGTGTTCACTTCTTCAGATTATACAATATGTACACGTAATAAACAGAGTTCATATTTTGTTTTGAATGTATTGAAGATGAACCAATGAGAAACCAAGGCTACTAAGCTGCTTTTAACAAACTAATTTTATATGATATATATAATTAATACGCCTGTAGATTCTCCTAAAAAAGTGCTGATGGACAAAGAAAAAACTATCCTATTAGTGTTTCTGAAAAAAAAATGACAGAATTTTGTTTATAAAGTTACTTTTTAAGTTTAATAGGCATTCATAAAAACATCA
The DNA here is from genome assembly GCF_965363235.1 of Mytilus galloprovincialis. Taxonomy (NCBI): domain Eukaryota; kingdom Metazoa; phylum Mollusca; class Bivalvia; order Mytilida; family Mytilidae; genus Mytilus; species Mytilus galloprovincialis. Next base: position 91,979,295 of record NC_134840.1, read on the forward strand.
ACAAAATTTTAAATTGTTAGTCAGATTATGTTTATATCATAATTTTAGGATCATGCCTCCAACAGTAATATTTGTTGACTATGCTTGAGTGTCACACATGCCTTTTTTAGTACCACATGAGGCAATATCCTTTTAAACAACACCAAAAATAACCTAAAAAAAATCCTCCAACTTTGAAAAAAGTTTTTGTTTGTTTCACTCTTCCTCAAATAAACAATAGAAATGTTTGTTAAAGATATTTTTTATATTCTGTACTACATATCATTGAGCAAAACTTTCATAGTATTATTTTTCCAGAGTTTTTTTGACTACAGTAATTAACCATACTTAAGAGACTTTTCAACTGTAGATGTTCTGTATATTTCTTCGTGATCTAATCTTATCACACAGTAAGTACTTTTTCCTGTTCCTGATAAACTGTTGCTTGGTAAATTTTTGGCTTCACCTGAAATTAATTAAATTTCAAAGTCTTACAAAATAAATATTATCAGTATTCTAACTTCATCAGAATACGAAAAGTAGTTTCTTTCATAATAGTTACACATGTGTATGATAAAATGTGTAGATTTCCATGACAATCTGTATATTGTGTGGTTCAATAGTCAAATGATGAGAATTTTAATTGTTTAGGATAAGTGACGTAGTACATACATGGCATACAAATGTATACTTGTAAAATTAAAGAACCTTAGTGAGCACGCTCACATACCCCACGTCCCCACATTGTCATTGGAGAAATTAAATAAGTATAAGAAAAAAAAATTGTATAAGAAAAAATATTGAATAATAATTTCCTGTCAATATATATAGTATGTCCTTATTATCTACAAAATTTCATGAAATTCTGTTGTGTGTTTTCAGAGGAGTTGAGATGACAAACTGTTGCAGAAGTACTTTGAAGCAAATAAGTTCAAAGGGCATAACTCCTAGAAAAAAATTGAACCGTAATTTCCCGTCGATATGCACATCTACATAGTATGTCCTTATTATCTACAAAGTTTCATGAAATTCTGTTGTGTGGTTTGAGAGGAGTTGCGATGACAAACTGTTGCAGTAATACATTAAAGTAAATAAGTTCAAAGGGGCGTAACTCCTAGAAAAAAAATTGAATCGCAATTTCCCGTTGATATGCACAACTACATAGTATGTCCTTATTATCTGAAAAGGTTTCGTGAAATTCTGTTGTGTGGTTTGAGAGGAGTTGCGATGACAAACTGTTGCAGTAATACATTAAAGTAAATAAGTTCAAAGGGGCGTAACTCCTAGAAAAAAAATTGAATCGCAATTTCCAGTCGATATGCACAACTACATAGTATGTCCTTATTATCTGAAAAGGTTTCGTGAAATTCTGTTGTGTGGTTTGAGAGGAGTTGCGATGACAAACTGTTGCAGTAGTACATTAAAGTAAATAAGTTCAAAGGGGCGTAACTCCTAGAAAAAAAATTGAATCGCAATTTCCCGTCGATATGCACAACTACATAGTATGTCCTTATTATCTGAAAAGGTTTCGTGAAATTCTGTTGTGTGGTTTGAGAGGAGTTGCGATGACAAGAAACAGGACTGACGGACGGACGGACGGACTGACGGACGGGTCAAAAACATTATACCCTCCGCAACTTCATTGCGTGGGGTATAATAAACATTAAGAGTAAATTAATGGACCAATTATGGTAACAATTTTTTAACATGTCCCTTCAGATAAGTTAAAATGTTACTTGCTCAAAGAATTTTAAAACTATATACAAAATGTTTTATTTTAAGGTAAAGGTACAAAGAACAACATCAATGAGCTGTGGTAATTTTTTCCTTTGTATTGTGTACTGGAATTCTGAATAACAAGTGCATGCCTGTATCTTTGCATGTGTGAATTAAAGAACCTTATTGAGTGCACTCACATACCCCACGTCCCAACATTGTCATTGGAGAAATAAAATAACTGTAAGAAAACAAAATTGAATCATAATTTCCTGTCGATATGCACATCTTCATAGTATTGTTACGGGACGGGGGTGTCCCAAAAGTAAAAGGTATTATTACGAGGTTAACACACTGGTTACTATATTCTTGGTAAATTCTGATATAGATCTGTCAACTCTGGTGTCGAGTTACAAACTAAGTTATACTGGTAGCGTAGCTGGTAAAATGGTCAAGACTATGGTAGCGTAGTAGGCAAAACAGTTAAGGCACTGGTCTAAATATGGTAGCACAGAAACTCATTAACATTGACTTACTAATTACATGTACAACAGATAACAAGATTAATAAAGCTTCACAATTTATTATATACAAAACATTCAATACTATTCCAAGTATAAATCACACGAAAACCCAACAGAACAGTTTATAAAATATACAGAGACCCCCCTTTTCGGTACGTTTATCGTTTGTCAACATCGTAGTAAACGTAGTAAAACATTTAGGTCAATTATGGTTTGGTCCATTTATCCAACGGGGATGCAAAGGTACATGTATTGCATCGACTGCGGCACTTTTGGTTTGCTTTGCCTTTGGTAAGTTTCCTTGGTATGGAGTGGCTGCCCTGGTAGCGGGCCGCAGTCTATCTGAAGACTGTTGTGCACTCGCTTTTATATCTCTGTCCCACCAATGTCTCGTGCCCCTATGGAGATGTTGGGCAAATTATGTTATGCTGATTGGATGCTAATCTCAGGTCATTAAGTCACTGACGTCAATAAACATAGTGATGCAAATGGCGGCGATCGGAATGTTGACATTCTGTCGAGTCGGGAAATGGACAAACGGGACTTATCTAAGCTTACTCTTAGCATGTATGGGCCCCGGTTACAATATATATGCCTAACGCTAATAAAATAACAAGGTAATAAAGCGGGAACGTGTGAAATAAGGGTAAACAGAAGGTGGGAACAGTCTTTCAGTCAAGGGACCCCCGTGGTCAAACAGTGAAGACGAACTCTATAGTATTATTCCCAGAGACCTTACTAACAATATTTACATACAATAACAATATATAAGTATACACAATGTTCATCAAATGTCTTTGTATACACGTTGGCTAACAGTAAACGACGAACGCGAGAATAGAAATAGTGTTTACTGAGTAGCCTGAAACAGTCGTATGTACAAACCTACAGCTTATACCCTAAACCGTAACAGTATGTCCTTATTATCTACAAAGTTTCATGATATTCTGTTGTGTGGTTTCAGAGGAGTTGCGATGACAAACTGTTACAAAGGTATATTGAAGCAAATAAGTTCAAAGGGGCGTCAAAAAATTGAATCATAATTTCCTGTCGATATGCATATCTACGTAGTAATAAGTATGTCCTTTTTATCTACAAAGTTTCATGAAATTATGTTGTGTGGTTTCAGAGGAGTTGTGATGACAAACTGTTGCAGTAGTTTAATGAAGCAAATAAGTTCAAAGGGCTTAACTCCTAGAAAAAGAATTGAATCCCAATTTCCTTTCGATATGCTCATCTACATAGTATGTCCTTATTATCTAAAAAGGTTTCATGAAATTCTGTTGTGTGGTTTCAGAGAAATTGCGATGACAAACTGTTGTGTTCAACATCAGTCATACAAACTTGAGATTTATTGCAAGTTTACTTGTCTGTAAGATTTACTGACTGACACTTACAAGTGTGAAGGGATTGCTTCCTTTAGAATAAGTGTTAGATACTTAGTCAGCTGTAAGTGGTTGAGCGAAGGAAGTACTTCTTTAGCTCAGTCAGTTAACGCGCTGCCTTGTAACAGATAAATGTAGGTCCAGGTGGATACAAAGATGATTTTGTAAGAAGCATGCTCTCCGGTTACATTGGCGCACAACATAAAAAACACACTGTGGTTAAAGTGGAATTCAAACTAGGGTATATTAGTGTGCAAGTCATAATGGTATGATGACTATTGAGGTGGGGGAGGGTGATGGGATTGTTTCCCTTAGAACATGTGTTAGATACTTAGTCAGTCGTAAGTGGTTGAGCTTAGGAAGTACTTCTTTAGCTCAGTTGGTTAACATGTTGCCTTTTAACACAGAGGTCCTGGGTTCCAGTCCCGGTGGAGACAAAGACGATTTTGTATGTAGAATCATGCTCTCAGGTTACACATGTATATGTCATGGTATAATATGTTTACAGTGCTAAGTTCTGAGCTAGAGTCAAAAAGACGACAACTGTCACTGACGGTCAGTTTCACTTTGAACAGGAGCAGTTTTTCTCAAATGAATTATGCTAGATGTTTGGGTAGAAACAATTTGTTTATTGTTAGTACTTGGGTAAAAACACATGAATCAAGAATTGCTAACTAAGTTATTGTGACAATCATCCTATAAATTCTGTGACTTTCTATATCAAAGATCAATTCTTCAGTTTCTATTTTATAAAAATAATAATAGGAAAATAAGTCCATAGCTAGTAAAATATTCAGTCTGCACCAAAAACTTTTTCAACTTTTAGTCTGAAGACCAATATTCTGACATTTTTCTTATTTGGCCAAACAAAGTTTTGCAAAAACTTACTAGTCCGAATGAAATTTTACTAGTCTGGGGCATCAGACTAGTGGCTAACCGTGCAGACTGAAATATGTCTGGTACTCATTATCCTGGGAAAAATTGTCCCAAGACTTGTTTTGTTATTAGTTTTCCTGTTTAGAAAAATCATTCAAAATGGGAAATAAAATCTTTGTTAAGATTGGAAAGTGTCATTATGAATCCTATTTAATTGAGGACATGTACATTATTACCTAGACATGCAGTGGTCTCGTTAGACCAAAATAAAAGGGCGCCGCGCCCTGGGTGCCCTAAGCTGCACCCTGTGTGCCCTCAGCCGCGCCCTTCTGCCCTGACGCCGTTTTCTGAAAAACCCTTGTGCCGTTTTGGTAAAATTGCCTTTTGTTTCATCGATTTCTTATCAGAAGTTAAATTACATATATGACACCTGCTGATTGCCCCCAGGTAACGAGGTTAATCATGTCATTACAATTAATTATTGTGGATAAGACTTCAAAGGTGTTAATTACTAGGTAAATTAATTAAGACAATGTACCTTTTTGTCATAAATATGATGAATGTGTCGGCATTTTCTTTTCGATCTCCAAGTCACAATGGAAGAGTGTATGAATGAAGACTTTCATGAATTTAGAACTGAATTGAAGTAATCAACTTTGCCTTCACAGAAACATCGTCCGTCTCAACTTGTGAGCGACAAGCAGACGTAAACATGTTGGAAATTAATTTTGGAGTTACTTCCCCTGAAAAAGCTTATTACAAAATTGTGCTCCTAAAATATTATCTAGCACTAAAAATAGGAAAAAATAACCAATTGAATACAAAATTATGTAAGAATGTTACCGTAAGGATACTAACTGTCTTTGAACATACAAAAAAAAATATATTGCAATTTATTTTTGATAATCATACTTTTGGCAATCCATGTTTTATACATTCTCAAGTAAGAAATATATCTTAATTAATTATTTGAATGGTGTGAATGATGAAGCTACACTAAATAATATATTCCTAAACACGAACAATAAAAAAAAGTTTTGAGGGCAAAGCTCTAGATGAAAATTTTGAAATACAACTACTCTGTCATGTACATGTATGGTAAACTATAAGATGTTTAGTTTATGTTCCTTTTTTTTTGGAAGGAGAGGGGGTGGGGGAGAATAGTAAGTTTATTTTGCCTCTTTTGGTTAATAGTATAAATGTGTACTGCCATGTTATATGAACATGTAGTATGAATGACTTTTCTTATGCAAATTTTATAGAATAAATAATCATAACAACAACTTATGCATCTTTATTGACAATATATAAAGTAAAAAAATATGTGAACTCGTGATACACACAGGGACGTAGACAAAAGAAATGAGCAGTCAGTGGCGGATCCAGAAATTTTCATAAGTGGGGGCCCACTGACTGACCTAAGAGGGGGCCTACTCCAGTCACGCTTCAGTGATTCCCTATATAAGCAACCAATTTTTTCCCAAAAAGGGGGGGCCCAGGCCCCCTGGGCCCTCTCCCTAAATCTGCCTCTGGCAGTGCCTTCTCCTATCATAAAAAAGTGCCCTGCCCCTTTTGAATTCTAGCTGGAGCACTGCCATGATATCCTTTGAAAATTTATCTGGGACATACATTTAAGTTAACAAAACATTGATACACAACTGTAAAACAATAATAAACAACAGTTTAATTAACCTTTTAAAATAAAGAGCATGGACATTTTTATGGAATATAATATTAATGACATGGACATGATTTCCTAAGAAAAATAGTCTGGGGACAAAGTTTCTATTAAATGTGAATGCACAACTCTTTACCAATATTAAAAATATGAATAGTGAGTTTCCATTATTTATAAAAAAAATTATTTCCTTTTAAAATAAAGGACATGGACATTTTTACCTAGGAATTTTGGACTATTTATACTAGTAATATTTGTCCGCCCAGACATATTTTACAAGGACAAATTTATCACTTACATATGCAAGGTATAAATTTACAGTATAAAGTTATACAAAAAAACACTGCAAAATGAAAATAATGGGACGTCAAAAATCATGTGCGTAATGGTTTCGCTTCATTCTTTATTTCCTGGAACTCAGGTGTTCAGTTGAAATAAACAAACATAAAGCATATGTTAATGGTAAATTTTGTTCATTATAATTGAAATAACAACCTATTTTCACTTTTAAACTTTCTTCAATTCTCACATTTTCTTCAGCCATACTTCCATTTCCGGTGTCTAGAAAAATAAATGAAAACCAAACCATGCACGGATATGAACCAATTCCGAATTTTGACCGTATCTTATAGGATCACAGAAATTATAACCGTTTTATTCATTTTTAGCAGAGACTAGAACTGAAACCAAAAAAAAAAGAGCTTGAGAATAATAAACAACCCTAGCCTAGGTGTAATGATTTCATAACTAAATACTTGTTTTAAATTTCTGAGCAGAATACAAAAACAAAGAGAAATCATTGCCGAGTCATTTATAACTTTCGATTCAGTGGCAATTTTGATATGTGGTCCACTGAAGAAAATTTCGTGAATTTTCTGTTCCCCATGGAGCAAATTTCAATGTTCCATATAGAGGACCATGTCACTAAATTGATGGTAAATTTTGACACATATATAGCTCCATGAGGAACATATATTAAGGGACTATTAAGGTTCAAATTGAAACAGTTTTATTATGTGTTCCTTATCACGAGGCACATTTAGTTTTGTGTTCCCTGTGAAACATTTCGTGGTAACTGTTATCCTGAATTCCCAAAAGGGAACATTTCACAAAATATGTAATAGGTATGTTTTATAACGCACGCAAATGCACTACTCAGTAAGAATGTTGGTTCCAGTGGACCTTTTTAGAGTGACACACATATGGTAGATATTACACTTTTATTGAACATGTTGAATTCATTTTGAATGATATTTTAATTTCTAAGGTATATTTTTTCCCGAATATACTCTTAATTCTAGTCCTCAGTCATACATACTCAACGAGCATATGCTTAATTTCAATAGTTCACTAATTGTCGGACCTTGTTTACCTTTGTGATCAGTTCTTATTGGTCATTTTGGACACACCTCAGATTTTGGAAAAGAAGTAATGGTGGTCAACTCTTGAAAATTGGAGACGTATATATTTGATAAATACTTCTTGTTTAAACTTTACATAGCGGTAGAATCATATGGACTAGAGATATTACATATAGTGATAGTGTGTGTTATTACACATTGAACAGGTTGGGGATTATCTCCCAAGTGGGGGTATAATATCCCAAAGTTTACTTTGCACAAAAAATATTAACAAAGGGAAAATTTTACAAATGGCATATGATTATAAAAAATAGACAATAACTTTTGGTTAGCAACTTTTTTGGCATACCTGGCTGTTTTTTAAGTTTGAGCCCTGGGAAGATGCAGTTTTCAGTTCAACTTATTAGTTTTCTGGAAAAGTCGATATCCAAAAGTTGCTACTTTTGTCCTAAACGAATACACTTTTAAATAGTTTTGCTTTGCTGAATAAAAAAAATGATATTGCACTGAAAATTTATACTCCATTCGGGCCTTAATATCCCAAATGGATTAAAATCCCCAACCTGCTGAAATTTCTATACTTTGGAATAACTCTATATCTATTGGAAGTTACATTCTTCATATCTGGTAAGTAAGGTTTTATGTTCTTTGTGCGGCGTATGTAGTGCGCGCTTTACAGTTCTGTCGTTTATCGGTGAGTATGGTTATATGGCTACAAACCTATAAAATAATATGAAAGGAGTAAGATAGTTTTTGTACGAATCTGAGAATATTTCTTCAGATTGAATGAAGCCTAAGTTGCGATCTGGTCCCTGGGTTTACCTTGGCTAGAGTAGATGATATAAAGAAATAGGAGATTTAAGATTGATTGATTGTTGGTTGCTTAACGTCCTAGGAGATTTTAAAAGCAAGATTTTTTAAGTGACTTGATTATAATGACGTGCTCTTTGATACTCATCGTATATACCTAGCAGAAGTTTCCCTAGAAACTTTGTTATAAATGGGACTGATATATTTTTTTCTATATAATAGATATTCAATGCAATAATCCCAGGTTATACACAATGCCAAAAATATATGTTCCTGTTGGAACAAATAATCTGTACCATCTTTTCCGTTAGGAAAAAATATTCCGTTCTATTTATTCCAGTGGAAATAATATTCCAGAATATTTTTTTTTCCGTTTGGAACTTATATATACTGAACGATCTTCTATGACAATACAATGATTCCGTTGAAGTTTGTTGTATATTATGAATGTCACTGCATTCATAACATTCAGTATAGATTATTGTATAGATTATAACGTACTATCTTGTAAAGTTATTATTTGCACCACTATTTTTATTGTCCTAAATATAAGAGTTGACTCTGACATTGGAAATATTGTCAATTCTAATTCTTCCATGCCCAGACTGTGATATTGATCAATGTTTTAATTATATGTTTAATATTGTCATAATTGTTATGACTGTTTTATTTCCTTCATTTATTCGAATATGTAATAAAAGTAATGTCAAAGAGCCCTAGACTTTCATAATCGTTTATGGAACCCCATAAAGCACGACTATCATATTATTTCTAAAAGCTATGATTCCACCGCAAATTATCGAGCACCGTATACAATTAGTAATAAAAGGTACCAGGATTATAATTCAATACGTCAGACGCGCGTTTCGTCTACTTAAGACTCACCAGTGACGCTCAGATCAAAATAGTTATAAAAGCCAAACAAGTACAAAGTTGAAGAGCATTGAGGACCCAAATTTCAAAAAAGTTGTGCCAAATACGGCTAAGGTAATCTATGCAATGTAGTCAGTGCTTCGGTGCTTTAATGAATTACAACATAACTTTCTTAATTCTTCGGTGTTCAGTGCTTCGGTACTCTAATGAATTATAACATAATTTTCTTAATTCTTCGGTGATAAACTTACATCACAAAGGTTCCAACTCCCTCAGAAAATCTAGACCTTAGGCATAATTGATTTGGTTATTCTTTCAAAGCCCCGGGCTTTTTGCCATAAAGCTCCTCGCAAAATCAGGTATTTATATACACCCAAAGCGTCAAATATTTTGGGTAAGAGCGTTCCTGATAAAGGTAATTTATCTCCCCCCCCCCCAAAAAAAGCGCTTTGGGCGGACCGACAAACTTATAATAATGTTCTATCTTAATTTTGTCACCAAGTAAACATAGGTTTGCTTCTAATTCAGTCAAAAAGGGCTAAAGGAACCCACACGCTAAATTAAGCTTCATAAACTTTAAAGTATGCCGTTTGTGGCTTTTTGAAAGTAAACGAATTACAGCTTCATTTACCTCACTGAATAAAACTAACAATGGATTTCTCATAAGCCACTATGAAAAAATCGTCTCACCGATATAAATAAATTGATGTATGATTGCCAAAGAAACAACTATACACCGTAGTTCATATGCAGTGGATTAAACAATTATAATTCACCGTAAGATCTTCAACAATGAGAAAAAAAAATACCGAATAATGCCACGAAATGAAGAATGGGTATCAAATCAAACGGGAAAACTGACCGCCTTAATACTAGTAACTGAACAATTTACGAGAAAACAAATATGACAGATATTACCCAACTACAAATTCAATTAACGAACTACACTGAGGCTCCTGCATGACTTGGAACAGACCGTCATGGCGGAACTTTGGCGGTGCCGGTTAAACATGTTTGCCCCTCCCTTAACATTGGACAGTGTTTTTTAACAGCACAGCAAAATAACCCATTCTAAAAATCAGTTCCAAATTTCAGTTCTTTGGCATTTTAATTTAATCATGACACGTGTGTAAGATCTTAAGAGTGTCAAAGTACATACGGAAAATCAAGATCGTTCCGTGGACTGTACCTATAAGTAATGTTTACGTTTTCATTATGACGTCACAATTGAATTTTACCCATCAGTCCACACGATCATCACTCGCAACACAGAGACAACACACACAAGAAATCGGCAAACAAAAGCCTTAAAAGGCAATAATATTATCAAAGGAACAAGATGAAGACTGAAATGTAAGTGTTATATTTACTAGCTGAACATAAGTCATACGCATTGATGTCATTGATTCCTAATTCTTTTTGTGAGACTCTTTATTTCAAAATCAACATAAAAGGTGAGATGCTCAGACAGATACAGTCTTCCTGACTTTGACAATGTCAATGGTTGGCAACAACACAAAATGGTGACAACCATGCATGGTTGAACACAACGAAAGCAACAGGTATACACATTAACGGTTCAGTAATTAAAATTGGCTTTATCGAAATTACTTATTTGTCAACAGTCATCTTATCTTCATTTGACATTGCCATTGATGAACAGGATGCAGCAAAGTTAATGAAATTTCCACATGTAGTTAAACTATTGACATTAATGTAAGAGAAAGGGTTGCATAAATCGAGAGAGAAAAAACAGCTTCCAATTAATTGTAGATTACCCATATGGTATATACTAGTATTATTTAAACCGATAATGTGTTTATACCAAATACCGTATGACACTTTTGATTTATACTTATAGATTATTGTTGGTCATCTCAACGAGATTGATTTTCTCGCTTGAGCCGGGACGGCGAAAACGAGAAAGGCAATCGAGTTGAGATGATCAATGATAATCTGTTTATCGCTATTTTACCTATGACGACGTTGTCAATTTCATGTCAATTTAGTTTCTAGCGATAATTTTCCATCTCAAGCGAGAAGAATGATATGAAAAATTATCACAAAAAAAGATCAAAGGAAAAATGCACAAAATAGCGATAAATTTATATATCTAATATATCCGCGAACATCATAGATCTCTTTTGACTGTTATTGATTGTGAACTATGTGCGGAGTACCGGCTACTCAAAATGAAATATACTTTTAGGGTATCCAATCCTTACAGTAATAAACTGCCCTCCCCCAAATCAACCCTTAGATCTACACATATCTGAAATTAGCCATATCCCTTACCTCCACCCTATCTATAAAGAACATGACTTCCCGGAAGTTCAGTAAAGCTAATGAAGTTCTTCTTAGTCTTACAATTTTAAACTTTATGTCAGTCATGTTTAATGTGTTAGATTCATATTACTTCAGTCTACACATTTTGTGACTTCTATATATCGTTTAATACCGGCATGGTACGAGGAAAACAACAGCTTCCAACTTGCATTTCAAAATTTCCATATGTTATGTAGTTAAACTATTAACTGTTTGAAAAGTCACTTACTTCAATTTTTGTCTCGCTTGACGGAGTCAAAAAAGCGAGACATAGGTATGCTGTTTCCGGCGTCGGCGGCGGCGTCAAAAATGTATTAGTTTGTGATTAAGTCTAGTTTATGGTGAACCACTAGTGGTAAGTCAATGATATTTGGTATGCAGTTGTATAAGTATTGGCAGATCTCATCACCATGAAGATTATTTGACCCCGCCCCCTCAGTTATGGTCTATTGACTTTGAAATTTTTGCTTCGTTTTCATGTATTAGTTTATGATTAGGTCAGTTTATGGGGGACCACTAGTAGTAAGTTAATGATAATTGGTATGCAGTTGTATAAACATTGGTATATCTCATTTCCATTGAGATTATTTAGCCCCACGCCCTCAGTCATGGTCTATTGACTGAAATTTTTGCTTAGTTTTCATGTATTAGTTTGTGATTAAGTCAGTTTATGGGGAACCACTAGTAGTAAGTTAATGATAATTGGTATGCAGTTGTATAAACATTGGCATATATATCTCATTTCCATGGAGATTATTTAGCCCACCCCCTCAGTCATGGTCTATTGACTGAAATTTTTGCTTAGTTTTCATGTATTAGTTTGTGATTAGGTCAGTTTATGGGGAACCACTAGTAGTAAGTTAATGATATTTGGTATGCAGTTGTATTAGCATTGGCACATCTCATTACCGTAGAGATTATTTGACCCCGCCCCCTCAGTTATGGTTTATTGACCTTGAAATTTTGCTTAGTTTACATGTATAAGTTTGTGGTTAGGTTTGTTTAAAGGGAACTTCTTATGATAAGTCAATGGTATTTGGTATGCAGTTGTATTAGCATAATGGCACATCTCATTTCCATGGAGATTGTTTAGGTATGTACCTTCAGTCATGGTTCATTGACTTCGAGTATCTGCAAAACTTACATGTGACAGTGTTGCTATTTTAATTTCAACATTTGCATTATTGAAATTACAAAAAAAGCGAGACATATCTCTGTGATAAGTTTATTTTAAATACAGTTTGATCTAAAAAAAAAATCTTTAAATAGATTAATGTAATAACATGATAGTTGTGTACAAACACAGAAACAAATATGCTTTTGAAATGTATTAACACTTTAATCTTTACTGTGAATAACATTTTGAATTTTGACTGGATCTACCGATCAGCATGTTTAATTGCTTGCTTTGAACTTCAGAGTTAATGTTTTCGAATCTTTGTGATTACTCCAAATTTTAAGATGGTGCAGAACTCTGAATCTAAATTTGACATGTCATGAAAATATCGATGTGTTTTATTACTTGAAGACAGATTATATACAATTGTAATCACCTGCTGCCAACTTTGACATGTTATTTGCTTAATGGTTGAACATCTACTAGACATTAGATATACATGCACACTTTCATATAGTTCCTATGTAAACCAAAATATAGTTTATACTTATCATGAATTAAAGTGGAATGGTTTTATATCAAGTTTAAACAGTTGTTTAGAAGCATATAAGTATTTTATCACTCAGCATGTTATGCTTGTGCTAGTACGTTAATAATATTTGGTGCAAGATGTGTATTGATATTAAAGTTGATTCCCACACTTTCTCAAATGCTGTTATTCCATTTTAAGTCAAGTAAGGACTGAATACAATACCAGTATGATTATAACGCTGTCATGTTTGACAGATAATTACATTCAAATGTACGAGTCTAAATTGGAATCAAATATACTCAATGCAATCTTAATTGACAACAGTTGATATCTCTTGTGTAACATAATGGAATAGACACTTTTAAAAAGACAAAATAAAAAATGTTTAAACAATTTCACTTCATGACAATTTTACTGCCCTAAATTTTTGAAAAGATTCATTAAACCGGCATAATTTTTGTCTGTTCAGAACAACATTTTACTGACTTGCATATCTTAAAACATTAACCCCAACTTTGTTTTTGTTTGCTTTTGAGCACAGCCTTTTATTGCTTATATGTCTCAATATATTTATTAAACCTTTGTGTTTTTTATTTTTTCTTAACAACACCATTTTTCTGTCTGATATAATTCAATAATTTAATTTTGGATGTAACGCGTCTTTTGATTGGCTGACGTTATTTTGTTATGAGCCCATAGACATAATTTAGTCATGTGACCGTGACGTCATCAACGTTTTTCATGGTTTTCTACGGTTTTAAATGGAATTTAGAATTAAATTATAAGAAATGACTGTAATATTTTTTCTGTCTATTCGAAATAACATAAAAAATGTGGTGCACACTGTTAAATAACCCGCTACGCGCGTTATTCAGTGTGCACCAAATTTTTTATGTTATTTCTTCATAGACAGAAAAAAATATTACAGTCATTCCTTAAATATATTAACTATAATTTCCCTATCCCAGCAATAAATTACTTTAGCCGTATTTGGCACAACTTTTTTAATTTTTGGTCCTCAATGCTTTTGAACTTTGTACTTGTTTGGCTTTATAACTATTTTGATCAGAGCGTCACTGATGTGATGAGTCTTTTATGTAGAAACGAGCGTCTGGCGTATTGAATTATAATCCTCGTACCTTTGATAACTATTCATTAGATTTCAGTTTGTGTTTGTTTTCTTTACAACATGACCTTTAACTGCCTGATAAATGTCAACAAAGTATTGAACATTTATGTGTGTTGTCTTTTCAACACAACCTTTGACTGCTTGATATATTTCAATATAATAATGGAATATATATGTTTGTTGTCTTTTCAACACAACCTTTGACTTCCTAATTTATACCTGTTGTCCTTTTCATCACAACATTTGACTGCCTTATTTATACCCGTTGTCCTTTTCATCACAACATTTGACTGCCTAATTTATACCTGTTGTCATTTTAACACAACCTTTGACTGCCTGATTTATACCAAAAGATTTATTTAACCTTTATGTTTGTTGTCCTGATTTATTCCTGTTGTCTTTAACACACAACCCTTGACTGCCCGATTCATTTGTTGTGTTTTTTCTATAGATTATAAAACCTTTGTGTTTGTTTTCTTTCAACACAACTTTTGACTGATTGATATTTCAGTATATTTATTTAACGTTCAACTTTGTGTTTGTTGTATTTTCAACATCATCTTTGAACCTTTGTGTTTGATGTCTTTTTAGCACAATCCCTGACAACCTGATTGATACTTGTTGTCATTTCAATACAACCTTTGATTGTTTGATTTATAACAATAGATCTATTTAATCGTTGACTTCGTGTTTGTTGTCTGTTCTACAGAATCTGTGAAAATTTATTTTACAATATAGTTATTGAACTTTGTTTTTGTTGCCTTTTCAACACAACCTTTGACTGTTTATTATTTCCCTATAGAGTTCTCAAACATTTGCGTTTGTTGTCATCACTTTTAATTGCCGTATATGTCTCAATAGATACTTCAAATATTTGTAATCGCTGTCTTTTCAACACAAACTTTGACTGCCTCTGTTATGCTAATATATTTATTTAACTTTTTTGTTTGTTGTCTATTATTTTTCAATAGATTTATTTAACCTTTGTAATTTTTTTTTGTTTTTTTTTCAACACGGCTATTGACTGACTGATAATATTTCAATAGATTTTTTTAACCTGTGGCTTTGTGTTTATTGTCTTTAAACATTATCTTTGAAACTTATTTTACATTAGAGTTATTGAACCTTTGTGTTTGTTGTCTTTTTAGCACAATCTTTGACAGCCTGGTTGATTACCCTGGTTGATACCCTGTTCAATACATTACCTTTGTGCTTTTTTCTCCAACACGGCTATTGACTGACTTATATTTCAAAAGATTTATTTAACCTTTGTGCTTGTTGTCTTTTCAACAGAATCTTTGAAACTGTTATTTTACAATAGAGTTATTGAAACTTTGTGTTTGTTGTCTTTTCAACACAATCTCTGGCTGTTTATTTATACTAATACATTTATTAAACCTTTTTTTTCAACACTGCTATTGACTGACTGATAAAATAATAGATTTATTTAACCTTTGGCTTTGTGTTTGTTGTCTTTTGAACATTATCTTTGAAATTGTTATTTTACAATAGGGTTGTTGAACCTTTGTGTTTGTTGTCTTTTCAACACAACCTTTGACTGTTTATGATTTCCCTATATAATTCTTTAACATTTGCGTTTGTTGTCATTAATATACAACTTTTGACTGCCGTATATTTCTCAATAGATATTTGAAATATTTGTACTCGCTATCTTTTCAACAAAAATTTTGACTGCCAGTTTTTTTCTTATAGATTTATTAAACCTTTGTGTTTGTTGTCTTTTTTTCAATAGATTTATTAAACCTTTGTGTTTGTTGTTTTTTCATCACGGCTATTTACTGACTGATATTTTAATAAATCTATTTAACCTTTGACTTTGTGTTCATTGTCTTTTAAACATGATATTTGCATCTGTTATTTTACAAAAGAGTTATTGAACTTTTGTGTTTCTTGTCTTTTTTTCAAAAGATTTGATAAACCTTTGTGTTTGTTGTATGGACTTTCCGATTAGATTTTCCTCTGAGTTCAGTATTTTTGTGATTTTACTTTGTTTTTTTTTGTATTTTCAACAGAATTTAAAAAAAAATAAATTTTAGAATAGAGTTATTGATCTTTGTGTTTGTTGTCTTTTCGACACAACCTTTGACTGTTTATGATTTCCCTATATAGTTCTTTAACATTTGCGTTTGTTGTCATTACAACACAACTTTTGACCGCCGTATATTTCTCAATAGATATTTGAAATATTTGTACTCGCTATCTTTTCAACAAAAATTTTGACTGCCAGTTTTTTTCTTATAGATTTATTAAACCTTTGTGTTTGTTGTCTTTTTTCAATAGATTTATTAAACCTTTGTGTTTGTTGTTTTTTCATCACGGCTATTTACTGACTGATATTTTCATAAATCTATTTAAACTTTGACTTTGTGTTCATTGTCTTTTAAACATGATATTTGAAACTGTTATTTTACAAAAAAAGTTATTGAACTTTTGTGTTTGTTGTCTTTTTTTCAAAAGATTTGATAAACCTTTGTGTTTGTTGTATGGACTTTCCGATTAGATTTTCCTCTGAGTTCAGTATTTTTGTGATTTTACTTTGTTTTTTTTGTATTTTCAACAGAATTAAAAAAAAAATAAATTTTAGAATAGAGTTATTGATCTTTGTGTTTGTTGTCTTTTCGACACAACCTTTGACTGTTTATGATTTCCCTATATAGTTCTTTAATATTTGCGTTTGTTGTCATTACAACACAACTTTTGACCGCCGTATATTTCTCAATAGATATTTGAAATATTTGTACTCGCTATCTTTTCAACAAAAATTTTGACTGCCAGTTTTTTTCTTATAGATTTATTAAACCTTTGTGTTTGTTGTCTTTTTTTCAATAGATTTATTAAACCTTTGTGTTTGTTGTCTTTTTTTTCAATAGATTTATTAAACCTTTGTGTTTGTTGTTTTTTCATCACGGCTATTTACTGACTGATATTTTAATAAATCTATTTAACCTTTGACTTTGTGTTCATTGTCTTTTAAACATGATATTTGAAACTGTTATTTTACAAAAGAGTTATTGAACTTTTGTGTTTGTTGTCTTTTTTTCAAAAGATTTGATAAACCTTTGTGTTTGTTGTATGGACTTTCCGATTAGATTTTCCTCTGAGTTCAGTATTTTTGTGATTTTACTTTGTTTTTTTTTTTGTATTTTCAACAGAATTTAAAAAAAAAATTATTTTACAATAGAGCTATTGATCTTTGTGTTTGTTGTCTTTTCAACACAACCTTTGACTTTTTATAATTTCCCTATAGAGTTCTTTAATATTTGCATTTGTTGTCATTACAACACAACTTTTGACCGCCGTATATTTCTCAATAGATATTTGAAATATTTGTACTCGCTGTCTTTTCAACAAAAAATTTGACTGCCTGATTTATACTTATAGATTTATTAAACCTTTGTGTATGTTGTCTTTTTTTTTCAATAGATTTATTAAACCTTTGTGTTTGTTGTTTTTTTATCACGGCTATTTACTGACTGATATTTTAATAAATCTATTTAACCTTTGACTTTGTGTTTATTGTCTTTTCATCATGCTATTTGAAACTGTTATTTTACAAAAGAGTTTTTGAATTTTTATGTTTGTTGTCTTTTTTCAAAAGATTTGATAAACCTTTGTGTTTGTTGTATGGACTTTCCGATTAGATTTTCCTCTGAGATCAGTATTTTTGTGATTTTACTTTGGTTTTTTTTTGTATTTTCAACAGAATTTAAAAAAAAAAATTATTTTAGAATAGAGTTATTTATCTTTGTGTTTGTTGTCTTTTTAACACAACCTTTGACTGTTTATGATTTCCCTATAGAGATCTTTAACATTTGTGTTTGTTGTCATTACAACCCAACTTTTGACCGCCGTATATTTCTCAAGAGATATTTGAAATATTTGTACTCGCTATCTTTTCAACACAAACTTTGACTGCCTGATTTATAATAATAGATTGATTAAACCTTTGTGTTTGTTGTCTTTTAATTTTCAATAGATTTATTAAACCTTTGTGTTTTTCGTTTTTTTCAAGACTGCTATTGACTGACTGATGAATTAATAGATTTATTTAACCTTTGGCTTTGTGTTTGTTGTCTTTTAAACATAATCTTTGAAACTATTATTTTATAATAGATTTGTAGAACCTTTGTGTTTGTTGTCTTTTAAGATCAATCTTTGACAACCTGCTGGATACCTGTTGTCTTTTCAATACAACCTTTAATTGCCTGATTTATACAAATAGATCTCTTTAATCTTTGGCTTTTTGTTTTTTGTCTTTTCAACAGAATCTATGAAAGTTTTATTTTACAATAGAGTTATTGAACTTTGTGTTTGTTGTCTTTTCAACACAACCTTTGACTGTTTATGATTTCCCTATAGAGTTCTTTAACATTTGCATTTAATGTCATTACAACACAACTTTTGACTGCCGTATATTTCTCAATAGATATTTGAAATATTTGTACTGGCTGTCTTTTCAACAAAAATTTTGACTGCCTGATTTATACTAATAGATTTATTAAACCTTTGTGTTTGTTGTCTTTTTTTTCAATAGATTTATTAAACCTTTGTGTTTGTTGTCTTTTTTTTCAATAGATTTATTAAACCTTTGTGTTTGTTGTTTTTTCATCATGGCTATTTACTGACTGATATTTTAATAAATTTATTTAAACCTATGACTATGTGTTTATTGTCTTTTCACCATGATATTTGAAACTGTTATTTTACAAAAGAGTTTTTGAATTTTTGTGTTTGTTGACTTTTTTCAAAAGATTTGATAAACCTTTGTGTTTGTTGTATGGACATTCCGATTAGATTTTCCTCTGAGATCAGTATTTTTGTGATTTTACTTTGTTTTTTTTTTTTTGTATTTTCAACAGAATTTAAAAAAAAATAAATTTTAGAATAGAGTTATTGATCTTTGTGTTTGTTGTCTATTCGACACAACCTTTGACTGTTTATGATTTCCCTATAGAGTTCTTTAACATTTGCGTTTGTTGTCATTACAACACAACTTTTGACCGCCGTATATTTCTCAAGAGATATTTGAAATATTTGTACTCGCTGTTTTTTCAACAAAAATTTGGACTGCCTGATTTATACTAATATATTTATTAAACCTTTGTGTTTGTTGTCTTTTTTTTCAATAGATTTATTAAACCTTTGTGTTTGTTGTCTTTTTTTTTCAATAGATTTATTAAACCTTTGTGTTTGTTGTTTTTTCATCACGGCTATTAACTGACTGATATTTGAATAAATCTATTTAACCTTTGAATTTGTGTTTATTGTCTTTCAATCCTAATTCGATCTTACTTTTGAGATATAGTTTTTCATATGTGACGTCATTCTTCTGCTGTTTCAGAAATTTCATAAATTGAAATGTGACGTAATTTTTAATGCCTTTTCACCATCGTATGTGACGTCATTTTCACAATTTACTGCGTTGAGGCCTGGACTGAGTCGGGTGTGTCTATTCTGTGTTGGTCTTTGCATGTATTCGTGTTTGTTTTCTGTAATGAGTTAATACTTCAGTTTCATTATGTATATCTGTTATATTTATTTGATAAAATTTACTGTTTGCAATAGTATTAATTGTTCTAAATAATAAGGATGTTCTTATCCCAAGCATAAAAACATAGCCGTATTTGGCACAGCCTTTTTCAACTTTTGATCTTCAGTGCTGTACAACTTTGTACTTTTTTCCGCTTTCGATCTTTTATATCTGGGCGTCACTGGTGAGTCTTGTGTGGACGAGGCGCGTTTTTGACGTATTGAATTTTAAACCTGATGCTTTTTGTTATTCATTAATCATGTGTTTCTTTGTCTAATACGTTCTCCTATTTATTTGTATTGTAGTCCTGTAATATTATGTTGTCATTTCAATGTTATATTTAACATTGCTATATTTAACATTGATATCAAAGTGCGAGGTTTGGCATGCCATAAAACCAGGTTCAACCCACCATTTTTTCCTTTAAAAATGTCCTGTACCAAGTCAGGAATATGGCCATTGTTATATTATTGTTCGTTTCTCTGTGTGTTACATTTTAACGTTGCGTCGTTGTTTTCTCTTATTTTTTAGTGTAATTTCACATTGCGATAAGACGAGTCACGGTACTTGTCTATCCCAAATTCATGTATTTGGTTTTGATGTTATATTTGTTATTCTCGTGGGATTTTGTCTGATGCTTTGTCCATTTCTGTGTGTGTTACATTTTAGTGTTGTGTCGTTGTTCTCCTCTTATATTTAATGCGTTTCCCTCGGTTTTAGTTTGTTACCCCGATTTTGTTTTTTGTCCATGGATTTATGAGTTTTGAACAGCGGTATACTACTGTTGCCTTTATTTTTCAACATGATATTTGAAACTGTTATTTTACAAAAGAATTATTGAACTTTTGTGTTTGTTGTGTTTTTTCAAAAGATTTGATAAACCTTTGTGTTTGTTGTATGGACTTTCCGATTAGATTTTTCTCTGAGTTCAGTATTTTTGTGATTTTACTTTGTTTTTTTTTTTGTATTTTCAACAGAATTTTTGAAAAATTTATTTTACAATAGAGTTGTTGATCTTTGTGTTTGTTGTCTTTTTAACACAACCTTTGACTGTTTATTTTTTCCCTATAGAGATTTGAAATATTTGCGTTTGTTGTCGTTACAACACAGCTTTTGACTGTCGTATATTTCTCAATATTTGAAATATTTGTACTCGCTATCTTTTCAACACAAACTTTGACTGCATGATTTATACTAGTAGATTTATAAAACCTTTGTGTTTGTTGTCTTTTATTTTTTCAATAGATTTATTAAACCTTTGTGTTTTTCGTTTTTTTCCACACTGCTATTGACTGACTGATAAATTAATAGATTTATTAAACCTTTGTGTTTTTCGTTTTTTTCAACACTGGTATTGACTGACTGATAAATTAATAGATTTATTTAACCTTTGGCTTTGTATTTGTTGTCTTTTGGACATAATCTTTGAAACTGTTATTTTACAATAGAGTTATTGAACCTTTGTGTTTGTTGTCTTTTTAGAAAAATATTTGACAACCTGATTGATACCTGTTGTCTTTTCAATACAACCTTTGATTGCCTGATTTATACCAATAGATCTATTTAATCTTTGAGTTTGTGTTTGTTGTCTTTTCAACAGAATGTTTGAAAGTTTTATTTTACAATAGAGTTACTCGCTGTCTTTTCAACAAAAATTTTGACTTCCTGATTTATACTAATAGATTTATTAAACCTTTGTATTTGTTGTCTTTTTTTTCAATAGATTTATTAAACCTTTGTGTTTGTTGTTTTTTCATCACGGCTATTTACTGACTGATATTTTAATAAATCTATTTAACCTTTGACTTTGTGTTCATTGTCTTTTAAACATGATATTTGAAACTGTTATTTTACAAAAGAGTTATTGAACTTTTGTGTTTGTTGTGTTTTTTCAAAAGATTTGATAAACCTTTGTGTTTGTTGTATGGACTTTCCGATTAGATTTTTCTCTGAGTTCAGTATTTTTGTGATTTTACTTTGGTTTTTTTTTGTATTTTCAACAGAATTTTTGAAAAATTTATTTTACAATAGAGTTGTTGATCTTTGTGTTTGTTGTCTTTTTAACACATTGAACCTTTGACTGTTTATTTTTCCCTATAGAGATTTGAAATATTTGCGTTTGTTGTCGTTACAACACAGCTTTTGACTGTCGTATATTTCTCAAGAGATATTTGAAATATTTGTACTCGCTATCTTTTCAACACAAACTTTGACTGCATGATTTATACTAGTAGATTTATTAAACCTTTGTTTGTTGTCTTTTATTTTTTCAATAGATTTATTAAACCTTTGTGTTTTTCGTTTTTTTCCACACTGCTATTGACTGACTGATAAAATAACAGATTTATTTAACCTTTGGCTTTGTGTTTGTTGTCTTTTAAACATAATCTTTGAAACTTATTTTACAATAGAGTTATTGAACCTTTTTGTTTGTTGTCTTTTTAGCACAATCTTTGACAATTGATTGATATCTGTTGTCTTTTCAATACAACCTTTGATTGTTTGATTTATACCAATAGATCTATTTAAGGAAGTAGACCTAGGTTAAGGGAAATAACTCTTAAAATCATCAGTACGTTTGTGTCAACCATTTTCAAAAGTATATTCTAAGCTTCTAGGTTACATAGATTATTTTGAATCTGTTTCAGGTAAATGCTTAAAATACATTGATGAATTTGACTTTTACAAACGCTTAACTGATTTAAAGAGTTATCTCCCTGAACCAAGGTCTACTCCCTTAATCTTTGACTTTGTGTTTGTTGTCTTTTCAACAGAATCTTTGAAACTGTTATTTTACAATATAGTTATTGAACCTTTGTGTTTGTTGTCTTTTTAGCACAATCTTTGACAATTGATTGATATCTGTTGTCTTTTCAACACAACCTTTGACTGTTTATGATTTCCCTATATAGTTCTTTAACATTTGCGTTTGTTGTCATTACAACACAACTTTTGACTGCCGTATATTTCTCAATAGATATTTGAAATATTTGTACTCGCTATCTTTTCAACAAAAATTTTGACTGCCAGTTTTTTTCTTATAGATTTATTAAACCTTTGTGTTTGTTGTCTTTTTTTCAATAGATTTATTAAACCTTTGTGTTTGTTGTTTTTTCATCACGGCTATTTACTGACTGATATTTTAATAAATCTATTTAATCTTTGACTCTGTGTTTATTGTCTTTTCAACATGATTTTTGAAACTGTTATTTTGCAAAGAGTTATTGAACTTTTATGTTTGTTGTCTTCTTTCAAAAGATTTGATAAACCTTTGTGTTTGTTGTATGGACTATCCGATTAGATTTTCCTCTGAGTTCAGTATTTTTGTGATTTTACTTTTTTTTGTATTTTCAAAAGAATTTTTGAAAAATTTATTTTACAATAGAGTTCTTTATCTTTGTGTTTATTGTCTTTTCAACACAACCTTTGACTGTTTATATTTTCCCTATAGAGATTTCAAATATTTGCGTTTGTTGTCGTTACAACACAACTTTTGACTGTCGTATATTTCTCAATAGATATTTGAAATATTTGTACTCGCTATCTTTTCAGCACAAACTTTGACTGCCTGATTTATATTAATAGATTTATTAAACCTTTGTGTTTGTTGTCTTTTATTTTTTTCAATAGATTTATTAAACCTTTGTGTTTTTCGTTTTTTTTTCAACACTGCTATTGACTGACTGATAAAACAATAGATTTATTTAACCTTTGGCTTTGTGTTTGTTGTTTTTTAAACATAATCTTTGAAACTGTTATTTTACAATAGAGTTATTGAACCTTTGTGTTTGCTGTCTTTTTAACACAACCTTTGACTGTTTATTATTTCCCTATAGAGTTCTCTAACAGTTGCGTTTGTTGTCATTACAAAACAACTTTTAACTGCCGCGTATTTCTCAATAGATATTTGAAATATTTGTACTCACTGTGTTTTCAACAAAAAATTTGACTGCCTGATTTTTACTAATAGATTTATTAAACCTTTGTGTTTGTTGTCTTTTTTTTTCAATAGATTTAATGAACCTTTTTTTTGTTGTCTTTGATTTTTTCAATAAATTTATTAAACCTTTGTGTTTGTTGTCTTTGATTTTTGAATAGTTTTATTAAACCTTTGTTTGTGTTTTTTTTTTAACACTGCTATTGACTGACTAATAAATTAATAGATTTATTTAACCTTTGGCTTTGTGTTTGTTGTCTTTTGAACATTATCTTTGAAATTGTTTTTTTTTACAATAGAGTTGTTGAACCGTTATGTTTGTTGTCTTTTTAGCACAATATTTGACAACATGATTGATACCTGTTGTCTTTTGAATACAACCTTTGATTGCCTGATTTATACCAATAGATCTATTAAATCTTTTGACTCTTTGTTTGTTGTCTTTTCAACAGAATTTTTGACTTTTTATTATTTTCCTATGGAGTTCTCTAACATTTTGCGTTTGTTGTCATTACAAAACAACTTTTGACTGCCGTGTATTTCTCAATAGATATTTGAAATATTTGTACTCGATATCTTTTCAACACAAACTTTGACTGCCTGATTTATACTAATAGATTTATTAAATCTTTGTGTTTGTTTTCTTTTATTTTTTCAATAGATTTATCAAACCTTTGTGTTTGTTGTCTTTTATTTTTGAATAGATTTATTAAACCTTTGTGTTTGTCGTTTTTTTCAGCACTGATATTGACAGACTGATAAATTAATAGATTTATTTAACCTTTGGCTTTGTGTTTGTTGTCTTTTAAACATAATCTTTGAAACTGTTATTTTACAATAGAGTTATTGAAACTTTGTGTTTGTTGTCTTTTTAGCACAATCTTTGACAACCTGATTGATATATGTTGTCTTTTCAATACAACCTTTGATTGCCTGATTTATACCAATAGATCTATTTAATCTTTGACTTTGTGTTTGTTGTCTTTTCAACAGAATCTTTGAAAGTTTTATTTTACAATAGAGTTATTGAACTTTGTGTTTGTTGTCTTTTCAACACAACATTTGACTATTTGTGATTTCCCTATGAAGTTCTCTAACATTTGCGTTTGTTGTCATTACAACACAACTTTTGACTGCCGTATATTTCTCAATAGATATTTGAAATATTTGGACTCGCTCTCCTTTCATCAAAAGTTTTGACTGCCTGATTTTTACTAATAGATTTATTAAACCTTTGTGTTTATTGTTTTTTTATCACGGCTATTTACTGACTGATATTTTAATAAATCTATTTAACCTTCGACTTTGTGTTCATTGTCTTTTCAACATGATATTGAAACTGTTTTTTAACAAAAGGGGTTTTGAACTTTTGTGTTTATTGTCTTTTTTTCAAAAAAATTGATAAACCTTTCAGTATTTTTCTAATTTTACTTTGTTTTTTATATTTTCATCAGAATTTTTTAAAATTCTATTTTACAATTGAGTTTTTGACTTTTATGTTTGTTGTCTTTTCAACACAACCTTTGATTGTTTATTTTTTTCCCTATAGACTTACCAAACATTTGTGTTTGTTGTCATCACAACACAACTTTTGACTCTGGTATATTTTTAAATAGATATTTCAAATATTTGTACTCGCTGTCTTTTCAACACAAACTTTGACTGCCTGATTTTACTGATAGATTTATTAAACCTTTGTGTTTGTTGTTTTTTCAACACAGCTATTTACTGACTGATATTTTAATAAATCTATTTAACCTTTCACTTTGTGTTTGTTGTCTTTCAACATGATCTTTAAAACTGTTATTTTACAAAAGAGTTATTGAACTTTTGTGTATGTTGTGTTTTCAACACGGCTATTGACTGAATGATATTTCAATTCATTTATTTGGTGTTTAGATTTGTGTTTGTTGTCTTTTCAACAGAATCTTTGAAACTTATTTTACAAGAGAGTTATTGCGCATTGAACCTTTGTGTTTGTTGTCTTTTTTTTCAATAGATTTGTTTAACCTTTGTGTTTGTTGTTTTTTCAACACGGCTATAGACTGACTGATATTTCAATAGATTTATTTGACCTTTGGCTTTGTGTTTGTTGTCTTTTAAACAGAATCGTTGAAAACTTTATTTTGAAATAGAGTTATTGAACTTTGTGTTTGTGGTTCTTCCAACACAACCTTTGACTGTCTATTATTTCCCTAAAGAGTTCTCAAATATTTGCGTTTGTTGTCATTACAACACTTTTTGACTGCCTTATATTTCTCAAGAAATTTAAAATGTTTGTATTCACTGTCTTTTGAACAAACATTTTGACTGCCTAATTTTTACTAATAGATTTATTAAACTTTTGTGTTTGTTGTCTTTTTTTTCAATAGATTTATTAAACCTTTGTGTTTGTTGTTTTTTCAACACGAATATTTACTGACTGATATTTTAATAAATCTTTTTAATCTTTGACTTTGTGTTTGTTGTCTTTCAACATGATCTTTGAAACTGTTATTTTACAAAAAAATTCTGTTTGTTGTTTGAATTTTCAATAAATTTATTAAATATTTGTGTTTGTTGTCTTTTCAACACAACCTTTGACTGTTTATTATTTCCCTATAGAGTTCTCAAACATTTGCGATTGTTGGCATTATAGTGGGAGATATTATGGACATAATTGTGCAAATCGTGATAAAAGCATGAAATTTGATATATGGGTGGACAAAATAATAATTAAAAAAATCAGCTGCTGGCCATAAAAAGTTCTCATTTTTTCAAAATGGCCACCGCTCATTTTGTAAATGGCGTCATATCCAATTGGTTACATTTCGTTTGAAACCTGTGTAATATGTGAAATCCAATGTCAGTTTTGATAAAACTTAAAGTACAGTTCCTAAAGTACGAAAAAACAATACCTACATGAAGAAAAAAGGTGACTTCCGGTCCCAAATTGGCGGCAAAATGTGGAAAATGTCAATTTTATCATTTCTATCAATTTGACAAGAGATATAACTGTTTTTTTAAAGTTCAAATGCATATATAGTTTATTTAGAAAGACAGGTTGCTTATCTTATAATTATCTTACAGTTACCAATACACAAACATGTACACGGAAGGCCTGGACGGTAGCATTTACAGTTACCAACACAGCTGAATTTCTGGCATCCGCATTTTAAAAAAAATCATGACACGAGGATCAGTGGCCAGCAAAGAAGTCCATTTTGATTTCCAATTATCATTTTTTTTTTTTTCTTTAACCCGACTTCTGTGGTGATGTCTTGGTACCTGAATGCATAAATCCAGACGAGTCCAAACATTTCCACCTTAATATATGCTTCTCCTTTGATGTGCTCCAGAAGATGAAAATCGTTTGAAGGCAGCAGAGGCCTTATGATGCTATTCCGCCTACCACAGGTAATCATAATGATTTTGTGGTATGCAGAATAGCATAATAAGGCCGCTGCTTCCTTGCAAAAGAGTTTAATCGTGCCTCCTTAACAGTAAACGGTGATGTTTCCGTACATGATACAAAAAAATACTTCTATGATGTCCATGTCTTTGTCTTCATACAAAATCGAGCAAAAATGTCCGTTACATCTGAGAATACTTCCAATGTTTGCCAAGCTGACCTTTTTACTTTCCGATGAAATGCCGTGACATGTACAGAAGCAGTCGAGAGTATTTATTCCTTCACAAACCTATCCAAAATGTGTCCACACCTAATCTTGCGAGCACTGTAATTCCTAATACTACTACATCTATGTCAGTATAAAAAAGAAGATGGGGTATGACTACTTAAAATTACTTTTTACAATCATTTTCAGCAGCATGCTTATCATGGACAATCTTTCGTGTATCTGCTTTTTCACAGTTACAAGGGGATAGCTGGAAAGTATCCGTATTGATATTGCAAAGTACATTTTCAACTTGAGTAGCATAAGCATTTTCATTAGTCTCTAAAGAAGCAATTCTGTCGGCAATACATTAACCATTGCTGCCCCACCATCGATAAATGCGTCAGAATTTGGATCAGTTGAGGGCAAATCGCAGAATGTTTCAAGTATTCCAATTTGCTGCGATTTAATACCACATCCTGACACATAGACGGAGGAGCAGTTTGGTTTTAATGGCTAAATGGCTAAAGAAGAAATGAAAAATCAAGAAAAAAGATCGCAATCAGTGTTCAGGTTTTCTAGCTTTGTTTTTTTACAAAGAAGTTTCCAGTTTCATTTTACGGCTTTTATATGGAAATGTTCTTTTTCATCTGGTTAATAAACTCCAAAAGACCGTGCTGTTTGGGCCCAATATCTTGGAGTTTATATACATATCTTACCTACTTCTGAATTAACAATTTCCTTTAAAGAGTAAATTTTGTACAAATCTGACGACTCTTCTAGAAATGGATTATCAAACTTGTTCATCACTTTAGAAAGCCTCTAACGTTTTTCGAAGAAATCCTTTTGAGTTTTCGTAGAGTCTTCTGTTGTTGAATGACTCAAACCACAAAATCTTTCAAATTCATCTACCATTCTACTGACTTCTGGTCAAGCTACCATGTATCGTCTGGAAGGGAATTTCGATTAAACGTATGGTACCAAAATCGCCGTTCACGACTTATTATTCTCTGTTTGTGTCTGATCAATTGTAATACAAGAAATCAACTTGCTGGGCTTGCGTACAGTAAAAATTGCCATTTGCAAATTTCATTTCCACGTGTGGGTGTGTTGTTGAAGGGAAGCCATATCTGGGAGATGGATGGGTAACCATCGAGCATGATTTACACGATCACGACCAACATTTGGTATCATGCTTGATATGGACTGTTTGTAAATTACGATATCTGACTCGTGAAATGAGCGTACTACCGAAGGAACATGAAGTTCTTCTGTATTCATAATTGAACGCCAGAAATTAAACTGTGGTCAATATGACTCTCTTTCCTTACAGCTGTTGATCACAGTCATACTTGAACGTCACAGAGTCATGAACTATATGTTCTGTGTTAAAGCTTTCATGCCGGCTGGCATTATCAATTCAAGCAAACCACATATGCAGTTATCTGATGCGCGTGTCTATTCCTTATTACATTTGAACATACCTGAAAAGCATCTGATATTCTAGGTGTTGCAATATCGGCTTCAGTGGAAAACATGTCCATCTACTATCACCCAATATATCACTCAGAATTTTTGAATAGTCACCAGAGGCACCAGGATTATAATTTAATACGCTAGACGCGCGTTTCGTCTACATAATACTTATCAGTGGCGCTCATATCAAAACAGCTATAAAAGTCAAACAAGTACAAAGTTAAAGAGCATTAAGGAACCACGATTCCAAAAAGATGTGCCAAATATGGCTAAGGTAATCTACTTCTAGGATAAGAAAATCTTTAATTTTTGGTGTTTTGGTCTGTTTTTTTTTCATACTATATGCAATAGGCCTACTATATTTGTTGTATGGAATGATTGTAAGGTGTACATGTCTAGCGGGCAGATGTCATGTGACCTTGACCTCATTTTCATGGTTCAGTGGTTATAGTTAAATTTTTGTGTTTTGGTCTGTTTTTTTCATACTATATGCAATAGGTCTACTATATTTATTGTATGGAATGATTGTAAGATGTACATGTCTAACGGGCAGATGTCATGTGACCTTGACCTCATTTTCATGGTTCAGTGGTCAAAGTTAAGTTTTTTGAGTTTTGGTTTTTTTATCTAATGCTATATGCCATAGGTCAACTATATTTGGTGAATGGAAATATTTTATGATCTTTATGTCAGTAGCGCAGGT
Organism: Mytilus galloprovincialis; assembly: GCF_965363235.1. Taxonomy (NCBI): domain Eukaryota; kingdom Metazoa; phylum Mollusca; class Bivalvia; order Mytilida; family Mytilidae; genus Mytilus; species Mytilus galloprovincialis. Next base: position 92,008,863 of record NC_134840.1, read on the forward strand.
TTCTTTTGAACATGACCTCATTTTCATGGTTCATTGTTTTGGTCTATTTTTCTTAAACTATAAGTAATAGGTCAACTATATATGTTGTATAGAAGCATTGTTCGCTGTACATGTCTGCCTGGCATGGTTCATCTGACCTTGACCCCATTTTCAAGGTTCATTGGTCTTTGTTTAGTTATCTTGGTTAATGTTAAGTTTATGAGACAGTTGTAATAAAGCTTTATACTTCGGACTATCAACATAATATCAATGATTAGTATAGAAGGCGAGACATTTCAGCGTGTGCACTCTTGTTCATGCTTGTATCATTATTTGCACAATTCCCTTGGTTTTACTTGCTAATATCTTCCACTATTACAATTCCATAACTTTTAACTGCCGTTTATTTCTAAATAGATATATCGAATATTTGTACTCGCTGTCTTTTCAACGCGAACTTTGACTGCCTGATTTTTACTAATAGATTTATCAAACCTTTGTGTTTGTTGTCTTTTTAACATAATATGTGAAACTGTTATTTTACAATAGAGTTATTGAACCTTTGTGTTTGTTGTCTTTTTAGCACAATCTTTGACAACCTGATTGATACCTTTTGTCTTTTCAATACAACCTTTGATTGCCTGATTTATACCAATAGATCTATTTAATCGTTGACTTTGTGTTTGTTGTCTTTTCGACAGAATCTTTGAAAAATATTTCGACATTAGTTTTATTGAAGTTTGTGTTTATTTTCTTTTCAACACAACCTTTGAGTGTTTATTATTTCTCTGTAGACATCTCAACTATTTGCGTTTGTTGTCATTACAACACAACTTTTGACTGCCGTATATTTCTCATTATCGCACCGCGGGAAAAATATCACGTTGTGATTGGTTTAACGCCGTCACGTGGTGACCCCCTATGAGACCGTAGGGGGTAGTAAATTTCATATGGGGTTCATGACGCGTTAATGGTGACGTCATCTATTAATGTTGTTTTGTTTCATCGTTTATTTTTCAACATAACGCAGCAGAAAAATTCCAGCGTGCGATAAATTCGTTATACGATTAACTACTTGCCCCCTACAGACCATAAAGGGTGAATAAAATCCATAGGGAATTCGGCCTCCGGCCTCACCCCCTATGAATTTTACTAACCCTCTATGGATCCATAGGGGATCAGTAGCAAACCATGTAACTTATAATAGATATTTAAATATTTGTACTTGCTGTCTTTTCAACACAAACTTTGACTGCCTGATTTATACTAATAGATTTATTAAACCTTTGTGTTTGTTGTTTTTTTTTATCACGGCTATTGACTGACTGATATTTTAATAAATCTATTTAACCTTTGACTTTGTGTTTATTGTCTTTCAACATGATCTTTGAAACTGTTATTTTACAAAAGAGTTATTGAACCTTTGTGTATGTTGTTTTTTCAACACTACTGTTAACTGACTGATATTTCAATAGATTTATTTGACCTTTGGCTTTGTGTATCAGACTTGGGGTCAATTACATTGGAATGTAATTAATTAAATTACACATTTCATTGCAAAAATGGTCAATTACACTAATTACACATTACACAGTTTTTGAAATGTAATTAATTAAATTACAATTACTTTACTAAAGTAATTAATTAAATTACACATTACATTTCATCATGATATTTTTTAACAATATTTTACATGTATATATAATGCATGTGTAAAATATTCATGTAAGCATAGTTTAAGTTTTGCATTTGATAATCATTTAATTTAGTTATTTTAATGTTTTATGAATTAGTCTGAATCTTCTGGTCTGGAAACAGCAATGTTGTGCAAGATATTGCTTGATCAGGACATGGAAGTTTTATGATTAGAAGATCATTATATTGATAGGAGAGGGAATTTGTTCCTATTAACTTGCCAATACATCAAGGGGTATTTTGACATCTCAGAAATGAACTCATTTGAATTAAACATAACTAGAACGCACCCGCGAAATCGTGGGCATATACAGCTTGAGAACTGTTGTAGGATGATTTTTTGTAAAAGATATTATGTATGGAAAATTTCATAAAAGGTATCAAAAGCCCTCTCCCTTTTTCCAAAGTCCGATATTTGTTTCCTTTCTGTTAAAATCAATTATTTTCGTGTTTCTGGCCTCAGACCACAATTATACTTTTCCTTTGCTACAATGCTTCTTTTGGTAAAATTCAAATCAAATTAAACATTTGCACCGTTTCAAACATGAAATAAATGTAACTGCTTATATAAAGACCATTATTAGTATAATAAAATATGCTTCTAGGACAATCCATCAGTGCCTTTTCTTTTGAGAGACTTATTAACATACCAATGATAGGATATGAATCATGTATAAATGACTAAGACCGAATTAGGCTAATTTGAGGGGTGGTCGGAGGGGTCCTGATCCCGAAATCCCGGGCTTAAAATCATGAAATCCCGAGATAGAAAAATATATTCCCGGATTCCCTAAGGATCAATCCCGAGATTAAAAAACCCGATCCCGACGCCCAGAAAAAGGTCCTGCCTCCCTCTTATCTCTACCTTACTTTCATTTTTGCCAAATCACTATTTTCCCTTTCAACCATAAATTTTTATGCCCCATTTATGGGCATTATGTTTTCTAGTCTGTGCATCCGTGCGTTCGTTCATTCGGTCGTCCGTCCGTCCGTCCGTCCGTATGTCCTGCTTTAGGTTAAAGTTTTTGGTCGAGGTAGTTTTAGATGGAGTTGAGCATATTTTACTTATTAATATATATGCAAGTGGTATGACCCCTTAAAAAGTAAACATTTCAAAGAAAACAGTAGACAGAATTAGGGACTTTCTATACTAACATAGAAAGTCCCTGACAGAATACAGTCTCTAGCTATATATTAAAGTAGTATAATCGTAGTTTACATGTAGATAAACGCCGAAAATAATTCTCCTCTCTAAGGAGGTATAATAATTGTGGTTCTTGCGATCTAAACACCATGATATGGAGAACGCTCGGAATGGCTTTTTTTTCCCCATTTTTGTTATCTATCATACGATTGGTTGTACTTGTGTCATATGTTTTACTTATTTTAATATATATGCAACTGGTATGACCCCTTAGATAGTAAACGTTAACATTTCAAAGAAAACAGTAGACAGATTACAGAGAGTCTCTATATATTGAAGTAGTATAATCGTAGTTTCCATGTAACAACACTAAAACTAATGAGATCTAATGAATCAAGGTAAATCCCGGGACTTCTTCTGTAATATATAGAAAAAGAATAATTTATATCACAATCTTTTATTACATTCTTTTATATAATAATTTCATAGCATATTTGGTGAAAATAATATTCAAAGCACAATATGAATTTAAAGACATAATGGTATACACAAGGAATTTCAATTATTTACATTAATGTATACAAGTAAATAATATCAATTGAAATATAAATGTTAAATCATTCTTTGAATCAAAGCACTAATTTTTGAGTTACACTAAACAAAGCACCAAAAGTACACTAAATTGACATTATTTATAGCACTCACACAGTAATACATTGCACATAATTCATAAATTGAACATATAAGAGAATACAAAGTCTTGATCAATGTGCAGGAGATGAGAAGCAGCATCTCCATACTCAGCTGGGGTAAGTTCATCATTCTGTAACCTTATTTTCAGTGTTTGGAGTCTGTCATCTAATTCCCTGTACTTCCTCTTTCTTGGGATACGTTTCCCGCCAGCTCTGTACTGGATCAATGTGAGAGCTGTGAAGGCTTCTTCTTGTCTCAACAACCTGATCATACTGAAGATGTTTAGGTGATGTGCCTTTACTAATTACTTCTTTAGTTTACTATGCAAACCTTCTAAATGGTTTGTTGTTCTAGGACCTTCTGTTGCATAGTGGTTCTACATGCTTTGGTTGTTCTCTACCCAGTAGCTGGTTACATAGTCGTCTGTAAAGTTAAGTGTTGGTGTAGTAGTATCTGAATCATCGATGTCTTCCAGTGCGTTAAACCAAATATCTACAATTGTATTGGGTGGTAAAACTGCAGCTCTACGAACATTAAGTTGGTGAATGTCTCTCTTTTCGCTGTTTTCGGTCTGCAAACCATGCTTCTGTGCATTTCGCCAGATACACTTAGTGTAGTGACAAAGGCACCCTTTTATGTTGATTCCTGGGAAGATTGAAGTGGCTGCATTTCTGATGGATATTTCGTAGTCGACGAACATCTTGGTTGATTGATTGATTATTGGTTGCTTAACGTCCAATGGCAAATATTTCATGCATATTCAGGACGAGAACAAGTTCAAAATAAATGCAATAGGTAGGTCTTGTCATTTTAGAGGCCATTTTGGATGATGGTTGGGGAAATTTGGACTGCCACTGGAAAATGATGTTATATTGGATAGGGACAGAAATTTTGCCTTGCAACAGGCCACCTACGGACCCCTCAAAGATTTGTTGCAAGGGTTCTTAACGTGCAAAGAGCGTGGCACTCTCTTTACACGAGGCATCGGATTTAACGTCCCCAATCTGACTGGACGTGACTGCGAACTTGATACATCCCGCACAGCCAAGCGGACGCCCCACTTCGGCAAGCGTTTTACTGCCGGTCGGAAGAAGACCAAGTGACCATATTTCTATTCCCCAGTCACCCTTGGGGACTAGGAACATCTTGGCTGGTTGCAGTAGGATGTTGAATTGGTTACATAGATCTCGAATAAAAGGTAATCAGAGTTCAAAGTTAATTGGCTTGACTAAATCTATTAGGCCAATATACACTTATCTATAATGATTAAGTACTTTAAGCATTACTTTTGATATTATATTCATTTCTAAAAATCATAATTTGTTAAAATAATGAAATTCATAAATTCTTTGAGGCTGAAGTTGAAAGTTTGGTTATCTATTAATTTTCTTTTTAAATACGTTTTTTTTTACAGACTTTTAAATGTTTTACTTCTTTTTCTTTTCTATTCCAGTGCTTTTACTTCCTTCTCTTCTAAATAGTTTTATTTTCTACAAATTCCATAAGATTAAAATAATTAATTTTATTACTTAATGCATGTTTTCAAACAAAAAAAATCCCATTATTTTACATATAAAAAATAATTTTTATTTAATTTCAACAGGTAAATTTACCTTTGACCCAATTAGACACTAATGACTAAAACAACATCTCTTTCAATAACAACATGTATTGTTCTTCCACTAATCCCCTATGTAGGAATAGCCAGAATAAAAAAATACAAAATGTAGGAATAGCCAGAAGACACCAAATGATTGTATGCAGTGATTTTAAATTCTAAATGAACTGTCTCAGAAAGATGTTTCACAGTGACACATTTTATTGTTTTTGTTTAACAAGGTGTTTATTACTTATCAATCTATTTAGTTAAAGATCTATCTTAAAAACTGAACAACCCTTATATAATACTAGAACACACCCGCGAAATCGCGGGCATTTAGAGCGTATTTGAAAGGATGTAAAGTGTTGTAGGAAGAATTTTTTTTTTTACCCTCCTCCTTTATTTCCAAAATTCACATTTTTTGTTTTCTATTAATTTCATTATGAACATACATTTAGTGTACATGTATTATGAACATTCCAGTCAGGAGCCTGTAATTCAGTGGTCCAGTGATATTTGTTTTTCGTTCATTTTTTGTACATAAATAAGGCTGTTAGTTTTCTCATTTGAATTGTTTTACATTGTCATTTCGGGGCCTTTTATATCAGACTATGCAGTATCGGCTTTTGCTTATTGTTGAAGGCCGTTAGGTGACCTTTAAATGTTAATTTCGGTGTCATTTTGGTCTCTTGTGGAGAGCTGTCTCATTGGCATTCATACCACATCTTCTTTTTTTTGTAAAACATTTAGTGACTTGAGTATTTCAGAAAAGGTATCAAAAGTCATAGGTAATTTGGGACAGGATAATTGTTTTTCTAGCCCGGCTCCTCCTTTTTCCACAAAAAAATCCCTTTGTTTTTTTCGTTCTCTATTAATTTTAATGACACATGAATAATTTTAGCGCTTATCTGTATATTATGAACATTCATTAAAGGGGGGGGGGGGTCGGGGCAGAGGCGGATTTAGCCCCCCCCCTTTTCTGGAAAATAATTGGAATCACTGAAGCATGACCGGAGCGGGCCCCTCTTAGTCAGTCAACGGGCCCCTGCGTATGAAAATTTCTGGATCCGCCACTGCGTAGGGGCCCTGATCCCAATATCCCGGGTTTAAAAACATGAAATCCCGAGGTTATGAATTTATTATACAAATTAAATATCTCGACATCCCGAAATTCGAAAAAAGAAATCCCGGATCCCGAAATGGTCAATCCTGAAATTTCGATCTTAAAAACACCCGTTCCAGACGTCCCGAAAGTGTATTTTCTTTTTGCAGTCAATTCTCAGTTTAATAATTGATCCACAGCGGTCATTGATATATTATTCAGACCCTCTCTATTAAATAAACCCTGTGACTGCCGTGGATAGTAAACTTGAAAATGATATCAGACAGAAAATACACTTTATTCGTAGTATATGTATTTGTTTCAAAGTAAAAAGAAAAACGCAAACCGGAGGTCTAATCTGACTTAAATTTCGTCCAATGACGGATATAAGACAGAAAATACACTGTATTCGTAGTATTAATGTATCATGTTCAAAGTATACAGAAAAACGCAAACCGGAAGTCTAATCTGACTTAAAATTTCGCCCAATGACGGAAACATATCCGGACGTCTTTTTTCTCGTTTTTCACCCAAAATAACTCAATCTGAATAATCATATGAATGGATGACAAATACGATTATGTACTGTACGCATAGGACACAGAGGCATGATGATTAATTTATTGTGGAAAGAAGAGAAGCGACACCCAAAATGAGGTCTTCTCGTTTAATAGTATAGATATGATTATCACATTTTTGTCGAGCCTGCAACTGTTGTTGCAGAAAGCTCGACATAGGGATAGTGATCCGGTGGCGGCGGCGTTAGCTAACTTCTTAAAAGCTTTATCTTTGTATATAGATGCCTCATGTTACGAACTTTCCGTCAGTCACATGTCCAATGTCCTTGACCTCATTTTCATGGTTCAGTGACTACTTGAAAAAAAAGTTAAGATTTTTTGTAATGTTAAATTCTCTCTTATTATAAGTAGTTGGATAACTATATTTGGTATGTGCGTACCTTACAAGGTCCTCATGCCCGTCAGACAGTTTTCACTTGACCTCGACCTCATTTCATGGATCAGTGAACAAGGTTAAGTTTTGGTGGTCAAGTCCACATCTCAGATACTATAAGCAATAGGTCTTGTATATTCGGTGTATGGAAGGACTGTAAGGTGTACATGTCCAACTGGCAGGTGTCATCTGACCTTGACCTCATTTCCATGGTTCAGTGGTTATAGTTAAGTTTTTGTGTTTTGGTCTGTTTTTCTTATACTATATGCAATAGGTCTACTATATTTGGTGTATGGAATGATTGTAAGGTGTACATATCTAGCTGACAGGTGTCATCTGACCTTGACCTCATTTTCATGGTTCAGTGGTCAAAGTTGAGTTTTTGAGTTTTGGTCTATTTTTCTAATACTTTATGCATTTGGTCAACTATATTTGGTGTATGGAAATATTTTATGATCTATAAGTCTGTTACGCAGGTTTTATTTGACCATGACCTCATTTTCACGGTCCATTGCTAAGTGTTAAGTGTTTGTGTTTTGGTCTGTTTTTCTTAATTTATAAGCAATAAGTCAACTATATTTGTTGTATTGAAGAATTGTTAGCTGTACATGTCTGCTTGGCATGGTTCATCTGACCTTGACCTCATTTTCATGGTTCATTGATCAATGTTTCGTTTCTTGGTTAATGTTGAGTTTATGTGACAGTTGTAATAAAGCTTTATATTTAGGTCTATCAACATAATATGAATGATTAGTAAAGAAGGCGAGACATTTCAGCGTGTGCACTCTTGTTTAAATTATAAGACTATTCAAAAAAAATCTGTAGGTCAAATAAATGATATAAAAACCTCAGAATAAATTACAGACTTCATATATTGTCGAGCCTGCAACTTTTGTTTCAGAAAGCTGGACATAAGGATAGTGATCCGGCGGCGTCGGCGGCGGCTACGGCGTTAGCTCACTTCTTAAAAGCTTTATATTTTAGAAGGTGCAAGACCTGGATGCTTCATACTTTGTATATAGATGCTTCATGTTACGAAGTTTCCGACAGTCACATGTCCAATGTCCTTGACCTCATTTTCATGGTTCAGTGACCACTTGAAAAAAAAGTTCAATTTTTTTGTAATGATGAATTCTCTCTTATTATAAGTAATAGGATAACTATATTTGGTATGTGCGTACCTTGCAAGGTCCTCATGTCTGTCAGACAGTTTTCACTTGACCTCGACCTCATTTCATGGATCAGTGAACAAGGTTAAGTTTTGGTGGTCAAGTCCATATCTCAGATACTATAAGCAATAGGGCTAGTATATTCGGTGTATGGAATGATTGTAAGGTGTACATGTCTAGCGGGCAGATGTCATGTGACCTTGACCTCATTTTCATGGTTCAGTGGTCAAAGTTAAGGTTTTGAGTTTTGGTCATTTTATCTAATGCTATATGCCAAAGGTCTACTATATTTGGTGTATGGTAATATTTTATGATCTTTATGTCAGTCGCGCAGGTTTTATTTGACCGTGACCTCATTTTCACGGTTCATTGCACAGTGTTAAGTTTTTGTGTTTTGGTCTATTTTTCTTAAACTATAAGTAATAGGTCAACTATATATGTTGTATAGAAGCATTGTTAGATGTACATGTCTGCCTGGCATGGTTCATCTGACCTGACCTCATTATCAAGATTCATTGGTCTTTGTTTAGTTATCTTGGTTAATGTTAAGTTTATGTGACAGTTGTAATAAAGCTTAGCTTTATACTTAGGACTATCAACATAATATCAATGATTAGTATAGAAGGCGAGATTTTCAGCGTGTGCACTCTTGTTAAAAAAGCATTGATATTAATATTTGAAAAATATATATAATTTTACAATTTATATTATTAAACACAAATCCTTGACTGTAACACCATAAAAGTACATGTAATTCAAAAGTAATTGAGCATAACATGCTTTTTCATTGTAATTAATTAAATTGCCATTACATGTAATTAGAAAAATGCTCAATTACACATTACATTCAATTACATGACAAATTGTAATGCATTACACTTAATTACCATTACATTTTTAATTACCCCATCCCTGTTGTGTGTGTTGTCTTTTCAACAGAATCTTTGAAACTTATTTTACAAGAAAGTTATTGAGCATTGAACCTTTGTGTTTGTTGTCATTTTTTCAATAGATTTGTTCAACCTTTGTGTTTGTTGTTTTTTTTAACACGGATATTGACTGACTGATATTTCAATAGATTTATTTGACCGTTGGCTTTGTCAGAATCGTTGAAAACTTTATTTTACAATAGAGTTATTGAACTTTGTGTTTGTGGTTCTTTCAACACAACCTTTGACTGTCTATTATTTCCCTATAGAGTTCTCAAACATTTTTGTTTGTTGTCATTACAACACAACTTTTGACTGCCGTATATTTCTCAAGAAATTTGAAATGTTTGTACTCACTGTCTTTTGAACAAAAATTTTGACTGCCTAATTTTTACTAATAGATTTATTAAATTTTTGGGTTTGTTGTTTTTTTAACACGAAAATTTACTGACTGATATTTTAATATAACTCTATTTAATCTTTGACTTTTTTTTTTGTTGTCTTTCAACATTATCTTTAAAACTGTTATTTTACAAAAGAGTTATTGAACCTTTGTGTTTGTTGTTTGAATTTTCAATAAATTTATTTAATATTTGTGTTTGTTGTCTTTTAAACACAACCTTTGACTGTTTATAATTTCCCTGTAGAGTTCTCAAACATTTGCGATGGCATTACAATTCCATAACTTTTAACTGCTGTTTATTTCTAAATAGATATATCGAATATTTGTGCTCGCTGTCTTTTCAACGCGAACTTTGACTGCCTGATTTATACTAATAGATTTATCAAACCTTTGTGTTTGTTGTCTTTTTAGCACAATTTTTGACAGCCTGATACGAGTTGTCTTTTCAACATAACCTTTGATTGCCTGATTTATACCAATAGATCTATTTAATCGTTGACTTTGTGTTTGTTGTCTTTTCAACAGAATCTTTGAAAAATATTTCGACATTAGTTTTATTGAAGTTTGTGTTTATTGTCTTTTCAACACAACCTTTGACTGTTTATTTCTCTGTAGAGTTCCCAACTATTTGCGTTTGTTGTCATTACAACACAACTTTTGACTGCCGTATATTTCTCAATAGATATTTAAATATTTGTACTTGCTGTCTTTTCAATACAAACTTTAACTGCCTGATTTATACTAATAGATTTATAAAACCTTTCTACATGGCTATTGACTGACTGATATTTCAATACATCTATTCAGTCTTTGACTTTGTGTTTGTTGTCTTTTTAGCAGAATCTTTGACAGCATGATTGATACCTGTTGTCTTTTCAACACAACCTTTCACTGCCTGATTTAATCCAATATATTTCTTTAACCTTTGTGTTTGTTGTCTTAGTTTTCAATAGATTTATTTAACCTTTTTGTTTGTTATTTTTTCAACACAATTTTTGACTGCCTAATTTATACCTGTTGTCTTTTCCACACAACGCTTAACTGTCTGATTTATACCAATATTTTTATTTATTTTTTGTATCTTTTCAATCAAACATTTGACTGTCTGATTTATTCGAGTTTATTTATTAAACCTTTGTGGGTTTTTTTTCAAACCAACTTTTGACTGACAGATATTTCAATAGATGTATTCAACATTTGACTTGATGTTTGTTGTCTTTTAAACATAATCTTTGAAACTGTATTTTACAATAGAGTTATTGAACCTGTGTGTTTGTTGTTAATTTAGAACAATCTTTGACTGCCTAATTTATACTAATAGATTTATTAAACCTTTGTGTTTGTTGTCTTTTATTTTTCAAAAGATTTATTAAACCTTTGTGTTTGTTAATTTTTTTCAACATTGCTTTTGACTGATTGATATTTCATTAGATTTATTTAACCTTTGGCTTTGTGTTTGTTGTCGTTTAAACATAATCTTTAAAACTGGTATTTTTACTATAGAGGTATTGAACCTTTGTGTTTGTTGTCTTTTAAACATAATCTTTGAAACTGTTTTTTTATTATAGAGGTATTGAACCTTTGTGTTTGTTGTCTATTTAGCACAATCTTTGACAGCCTGATTGATACCTGTTGTCTTTTCATTACAACCTTTCACTGCCTGATTTATACCTGTTGTCTTTTCAACAGAACCTTTGACTGCCTGATTTATTCCAATAGATTTCTTTAACCTTTGTGTTTGCTATCTTAGTTTTCAATAGATTTATTAAACCTTTGTGTTTTTTTGTTTTTTTCAACACAACTTTTGACTGCTTAATTTATACCTGTTGTCTTTTCTACACAACCTGTCTGATTTATACCAATAGATTTATTGAATCTTTGTTTATGTTGTCTTTTCAAATTCTCAAGAGATTATTTTAAAAATTTTGCGTTTGTTGTCTTTTCATCATAATTTTTACTGTTACATATTTCTTAATAGACCTATTAAATATTTGTACTCGCTGTCTTTTCAACACAAACTTTGACTGCCTGTTTAATGGTAATATATTTATTAAACCTCTATGTTTTTTGTCTTTTATTTTTACAATAGATTTATTTAACCTTTGTGTTTGTTGTCTCTTATTTATCAATAGATTTATTAAACCTATGTGTTTGTTGTTTTTCAACATGACTTTTGACTGATTGATATTTCAATAGATCTATGTAACCTTTTACTTTTTGTTTGTTGTCTTTTCAACACAATCTTTGAAACTGTTATTTAACAATAGAGTTCTTGTGTTTGTTGTCTTTTAAGCACAACTTTTGACAGCCTGAATTATTTAAATAGATGTATAATACCATTGTGGTTGATGTCTTTTCACATCATTTTAATGTCTTATATTTATCAATTGACTTATCAAATACTTGTGTGTGTTGTCTTTTCAATAGAACTTTTGACTGCCGTATATTTTCAAATAGATATTTCAAATATTTGTACTCGATATCTTTTCAACACAAACTTTGACTGCCTGATTTTTACTAATAGATTTATTAAACCTTTGTGTTTGTTGTCTTTTATTTATCAATAGATTTATTAAACCTTTGTGTTTGTTGTTTTTTGTTTATCAACAGATTTATTAAACCTTTGTGTGTGTTTTTTTATGCCCCACCTACGATAGAAGAGGGACATTATTTTTGTCTGGTCTGTGCGTCCGTCCGTCTGTTCTTCCGTTCGTCTGTTCGTCCCGCTTCAGGTTAAAGTTTTTGGTCAAGGTAGTTTTTGATGAAGCTGAAGTCCAATCAACTTCAAACTTAGTACACATGTTCCTTATGTTGTGATCCTTCTGATTTTAAAGCCAAATTAGACTTTGTTTCCTAATTTCATGGTCCACTGAACATAGACAATGAAAGTGCGAGTTTCAGGTGAAAGTTTTTGGTCTAGGTAGTTTTTAATGAAGTTCAAGTCCAATCAACTTGAAACTTAGTACACATGTTCCATATGGTATGATCTTTCTAATTTAATGCCAAATTAGATTTTTTTCCCCAAATTACACAGTCCATTGAACATGGAAAATGATAGTGCGAGTGGGGCATCCGTGTACTTTGGACACATTCTTGTTCAATCCAACTTTTGTCTGACTGATATTTCAATAGATTTATTTAACCTTTGACTTTGTGTTTGTTGTCAATGTCTTTAAAACATAATCTTTGAAACTGTTATTTTACAATATAGTTATTGCACCTTTGTGTTGTCTTTTTAGCACAATCTTTGACTGATTGATTTATACCTGTTGTTTTTTCAGCACAACCTTTGTCGCCTGATTTATACCAATATATTTATTCGACTTTTGTGTTTGTTGTCTTTTATTTTTTCATAGATTTATTAAACTTTTGTGTTTGTTGTTGTTTTCAAAATGACTTTTGACTGATTGATATTTCAATAGATTTATTTAACCTTTGGTTTTTTGTTTGTTGTCTTTTAAACATAATCTTTGAAACTGTTATTTTACAATAGAGTTGTTGTGTTTGTTGTCTTTTAAGCACAACTTTTGACAGGCTGAATTATTTCAATAGATGTATAAAACCATCGTGTTTGATGTCTTTCCACATCATTTTAATGTCTTATACTTTTCAATTGACTTATCAAATACTTGTGTTTGTTGTCTTTTCATAACAACTTTTGACTGTTTATTATTTCCCTATAGATTCTCAACATTTGCGCTTGTTGGCACTCCAGAAAAGCAATCGAGTTGAGATGACCAACAGAACTTTTGACTGCCGTATATTTTCAAATAGATATTTTAAATATTTGTACTCGATATCTTTTCAACACAAACTTTGACTGCCTGATTTTTATTAATAGATTTATTAAACCTTTGTGTTTGTTGGTTTTTATTTATCAACAGATTAATTAAACCTTTGTGTTTGTTGTTTTTATGCCCCACCTACGATAGAAGAGTGGCAATATTTTTTGTCTGGTCTGTGTGTCCGTCCGTCTGTTCGTCCGTTGGTCCCGCTTCAGGTTAAAGTTTTTGGTCAAGGTAGGTTTTGATGAAGCTGAAGTCTAATCAACTTGAAACTTAGTACACATGTTCCTTATGATATGATCTTTCTGATTTTAAAGCCAAATTAGACTTTTGATCCTAATTTCATGGTCCACTGAACATAGACAATGAAAGTGCGAGTTTCAGGTGAAAGTTTTTGGTCTAGGTAGTTTTAATGAAGGTCAAGTCCAATCAACTTGAAACTTAGTACGCATGTTCCATATGGTATGCCAAATTAGATTTTTTTTACCCAATTACAAAGTCCATTGAACATGGAAAATGATAGTGCAAGTGGGACATCCGTGTACTTTGGACACATTCTTGTTCAATCAAACTTTTGACTGACTGATATTTCAATAGATCTATTCAACCTTTGACTTTGTGTTTGTTGTCTTTAAAACATAATCTTTTAAACTTTGAAATATTTTTTACAATATAGTTATTGCACCTTTGTGTTTGTTGTCTTTTTAGCACAATCTTTGACTGATTGATTTATACTTGTTGTCTTTTCAACACAACCTTTGATCGCCTGATTTATACCAATATATTTAGTCGACTTTTGTGTTTGTTGTCTTTTATTTTTTCATAGATTTATTAATCGTTTGTGTTTGTTGTTGTTTTCAACATAGCTATTAACTGACTGATAAAATAATAGATTTATTTAACCTTTGGCTTTGTGTTTGTTGTCTTTTAAACATAATCTTTGAAACTGTTATTTTACAATAGAGTTATTGAACATTTGTGTCTGATGTCTTTTCAACAAAACCTTTGACTGCCTTATTTATTCCAAGACATTTCGTTAACCTTTGTTTTTGGTGGGTTTTTTTCTACACAACCCTTGACTGTCTGATTTATACCAATAGATTTAAAAAATCTATGTTTATGTTGTCTTTTCAACATAACCTTCCACAGCTGTATACTTCTCAAAGGAGATTATTATAAACATTTTGAGTTTGTTGTCTTTTCATCATTATTTTGACTGTTTCATATTCCTCAATAGACCTTTTAAATAAGTGTACTCGCTGTCTTTTCAACACAAACTCTGACTGCCTGTTTTATACTAATATATTTATTAAACCTTTGTGTTTGTTGTCTTTTATTTATCAACAGATTTATCAAACCTTTGTGCTTGTTGTTTTTTCAATCCAACTTTTGTCTGATTGATATTTCAATAGATTTATTTAACCTTTGACTTTGTGTCTGTTGTCTTTAAAAAATAATCTTTGAAACTGTTATTTTACAATAGATTTATTAAACTTTTGTGTTTGTTGTCCTTTGACTGCCTGATTTATACCTGTTGTCTTTTCAACAGAACCTTTGACTGCCTGATTTATTCCAATAGATTTCTTAAACCTTTTGTTTGTTGTCTTAGTTTTCAATAGATTTATTAAACCTTTGTGTTTGTTGTTTTTTCAACACAACTTTTGACTGCCTAATTTATACCTGTTGTCTTTTCCATACAACCTTTGACTGTCTGATTTATACCAATAGATTTTTGTATATGCTGTCTTTACTAAATAACCTTCCACTACCGTATAGTTCTCAAGATATTATAATAAAAAAACAACTTGAGTTCGTTGTCTTTTCTTTGTTTTATATTTCTAAATAGACCTATTAATTATTTGTACTCGATGTCTTTTCAACACAAACTGTGACTGCCTGATTTATGCTAATAGATTTAAAAAATCTATGTTAATGTTGTCTTTTCACAAACCTTCCACAGCCGTATACTTCTCAAAGGAGATTATTATAAACATTTTGAGTTTGTTGTCTTTTCATCATTATTTGGACTGTTTCATATTCCTCAATAGACCTTTTAAATAAGTGTACTCGCTGTCTTTTCAACACAAACTCTGACTGCCTGTTTTATACTAATATATTTATTAAACCTTTGTGTTTGTTGTCTTTTATTTATCAACAGATTTATCAAACCTTTGTGCTTGTTGTTTTTTTCAATCCAACTTTTGTCTGACTGATATTTCAATAGATTTATTTAACCTTTGACTTTGTGTTTTTTGTCTTTAAAAAATAATCTTTGAAACTGTTATTTTACAATAGATTTATTAAACTTTTGTGTTTGTTGTCTTTTCAACACTACCTTTCACTGCCTGATTTATACCTGTTGTCTTTTCAACAGAACCTTTGACTGCCTGATTTATTCCAATAGATTTCTTAAACCTTTTGTTCGTTGTCTTAGTTTTCAATAGATTTATTAAACCTTTGTGTTTGTTGTTTTTTCAACACAACTTTTGACTGCCTAATTTATACCTGTTGTCTTTTCCATACAACCTTTGACTGTCTGATTTATACCAATAGATCTTTGTATATGCTGTCTTTACTAAATAACCTTCCACTACCGTATAGTTCTCAAGATATTATAATAAAAAAAAAACTTGAGTTCGTTGTCTTTTCTTTGTTTTATATTTCTGAATAGACCTATTAATTATTTGTACTCGATGTCTTTTCAACAAAACTGTGACTGCCTGATTTATGCTACTAGTAATAGATTTATTAAACCTTTCTGTGTTTGATGTCTTTTATTTGTCAATAGATTTATTAAACCGTTGTGTTTGTTGTTTTTTCAACACTGCTTTTGACTGACTGATATTTCAATAAATCTATTTAACCTTTGACTTTGTGTTCGTTGTCTTTTCAACACAATCTTTGACTGCCTGATTTATACCTGTTGTCTTTTCAACATAACCTTTGACTGCCTGATTTATACCAATAGATTTATTAAACTTTTGTGTTTGTTGTCTTTTAAGCACAATCTTTGACAGCCTGATTGATACCTGTTGTCTTTTCAACACAACCTTTCACTGCCTGATTTATACCTGTTGTCTTTTCAACAGAACCTTTGACTGTCTGATTTATTCCAATAGATTTATTGAATCTTTGTATGTTATCTTTTCAACATAACTTTCCACTGCCGTATAGTTTAAAGAAATTATAATGAAAATTTAGCGTTTGTTGTCTTTTCATCATAATTATGACTGTTTCATATTTCTCAATAGACTTATCAAATATTTGTACTCGCTGTCTTTTAAACAGAACCTTTGACTGCCTGATTTGTACTTAAAGATTTATTAAACCTCTATGTTTGTTGTCTTTTATTTTTCAATAGATTTATTAAACCTTTGTGTTTTTTTGTCTTTTATTTGTGAATAGATTTATTAAACCTTTGTGTTTGTTGTTTTTCAACACAACTTTTGACTGCCTAATTTATTCCACATATTTCTTTAACCTTTGTGTTTGTTGTCTTAGTTTTCAAAAGATTTATTAAACCGGTGTGTTTGTTTTCTTTTTTAACACATCTTTTGACTGCCGTATATTTTATAACTGTTTGGTCATTTATAATAGATTTTTCGTTTCAATTGGGTTAGTCACATGTCCATTGTCCTAGATATCATTTTCATGGTTCAGTGACTACTTGGCAAAAAGTAAGGTTTTTTACAAATGTTTTAAATTTGTCTCTTATTATGAGTAATGGGATAACCATATTTGATGTGTGCATACCTTGTAGGGACTCTGTGGGATTGCGACGTTAAAGACGTTTTATCGCACCGCGGGTAAAATATTACGTTGTGATTGGTTTAACGCCGTCACATGGTGACCCCCAATGAGACCATATGGGGTTAGTAGATTTCATAGGGGTTCATGATGCGTTAATGGTGACGTCATCTATCGATGTTGTTGTGTTTCATTGTTTATTTTTCAACATAACGCAGCAGAAAAAGTCCAGCGTGCGATAAATTCATTATACGGTTAACTACTGACCCCCTACGGACCATAGAGGGTGAATAAAATCGATAGGGGATTCGGCCTCCGGCCTCACCCCCTATGAATTTTACTAACCCTCTATGGATCCGTACGGGGTCAGTAGCGAACCAAATAACTTATAATATCTGCCACTGAACAAAATATGATAAAAAATGAACTTTCTTAAAACTACCGAATCAATGTTTTGGAAGCAGAAAAGTTAAATAAAAGTAGATATCTATGAAGCAAATATTGTATTTTTTTCCCAAACTTTAATATATGTGCACGCAATAAAATATTAGTTCACCTTTATTTACGATTACGAAACCTTGCAATGTCCTCATGACCTCATTTTCAAAATTCATTGGTCAAAGCTAAAGTTTTTATGCAATAGGTCAACTACATTTGGTGTATGGAAATATGTTTTGATGTGCATGTCAGTCTCGCTGGTTTTATTTGACCTTGACCTCATTTTTACAGTTTAGTTTATGTGATTAAGGTTTGGGTTTTTTAAACTATAAGCAATAGGTCAACTATATTTGTTGCATTGAAGGACTGTTAGTTGTACATGTCTGCCCAGCAAGATTCGTCTGACCTTGACCTCATTTCCATGGTTCATTTGTAAATTTAGTTTTCTTGGTTAAGTCTGCAATAGGTCAATATTGAATGATTGTAAGGTTTATGTATTTTTCGTTTGGTTTATATGACCTTGAACTCATTTTCTTGGATCATGTTCAGTTTATGTTATAGTTGTAGTAAAGCTTTCCATTTATGACTACAAACATAATACCAATGGTCTATAAAGTAGACGAGACAGCATGTGCACTCTTGTAAATGTTAAATTATTTCTTAGATGCTGAACAAGCAATAGGTAAACTATATTTAATCCATAGATTGTTTGTAAAACCAGGTTTAATCCACCATTTTCTACATTTAATGAATGGCTGTTATTTATTTTGAATTTATTTAACCATAAAATTAATTTTTGACTCTTCACATTTATTAATCCGCGAACCACAAAATTAATTTTTGACTCTTCACATTGAATAATCCGCGAAGCGGATTATGTTAAATGTGAAGAGTCAAAAATTAATTTTATGGTTCAATAAATTCAAAATAAATTATTGCCATTCATTATAAATAAATTTCTATCAAAAATTAGGCTCAAAGATATATATTAATACGAATAACAACGTACACAGATGTTTGCGTATGGATACACAACGTTAGAATGGGCGTGTCTTCATAAAAATTGATAACATTGAAAATAAAGCTAATTCTTTTAACCAATCAGAAGACAGTAAATACACCAAATTTATTTATCAGAAAATGCCTGTACCAAGTCAGGAATATGACAGTTCTTGTCCGTTCGTTTTTGATGCGTTTTGTTATTTGATTTTGCCATGTGATTATGGACTTTCCGAATTGATTTTCCTCTAAGTTCAGTATTTTTGTGATCTTACTTTTTTGTAAGGTGAACATGTCTGTCTGGCATGGTTCATCTGACCTTGACCTCATTTACATGGTTCATTGGTAAATATTTAGTTGGTTAAGTCTGTTCTTAGAAAATATTAGAAATGGGTCAACTATATTTGGTGTTTTAAATGATTGTAAGATGTACATGTATGTATTTCTCGTTTGGTTTATCTGACTTTGACCTCATTTTCTTGGATCAAGTTAAGTTTATGTGACACTTTTAGTAAAGTTATATATTTAGGACTATCAACATAAAATAAATGGTTAGTAAATGAGGCGAGACATTTCAGTGTGTTCATTCTTGTGTATAATATGTCTCAGGTTATATGCCACATACAGCTAACTTAAAATAAGGTAATATAATTCTTGCAGGGGCGGATCCAGGGGTTTGAACCCCCTTTTGTATTAACGATCAATTAATGCATTTGAATGATGACATAATTGGAACACCCTTTCTCCTAGGTTGGAATCCTCCTGCATGATTTTTTTTATTAGTTGTTAGAGGCTTTGAACTAGCTGTCTAACTGACTGCGAGTACTCTCAGATCTGTACCTAGTGTCTTTTTTGTTGTTGGGATGTACAAGTACCCGTCCACGTCCACTTGTATTTCTGTCCATGTGATGAGTTAAGCCTTTTTCAACTGATTTTTATAGTTCGTTCTTATGTTGTACTGTTATACCATTGTCCCAGGTTAGGGGAGGGTTGGGATCCCGCTAACATGTTTAACCCGCCACATTCATGATTCTGTATATGTATGTGCCTGTCCAAAGTCAGGAGCCTGTTATTCAGTGGCTGTCGTTTGTTAATGTGTTGCATATTTGTTCGTTGTTCAATTTTTGTCGAGCCTGAGACTTAAGTCGAAAAAGCGAGACATAACGATCCTACATTCCGTCAGCGTCGGTGTCGTCGTAGTCGGCGGCGTCCACAAATATTCACCCTGGTTAAAGATCGTTAAAGTTTTTGAAATTTTAATTACTTTCTTAAACTATCCTGGATTTCTACGAAACTTGGACAGAAGCTTGTTTATGTTCATAAGATAGTATCCAGAAGTTAATTTTGTAAAACTAAAATTCCATTTTTTCCGTTTTTTACTTATATATGGACTTAGTTTTCTGCCATAAAATATTACATTTACTCTGTGGTTAAAGTTTTAAAAAAATTAAGATCCTTCTTAAACTATCCTGGAATTGTACCAAACTTGGACAGAAGCTTGATTATGATCATAAGATAGTATCAAGAAGTAAATTTTGTAAAAAAATAAAATTCCATTTTTTCCGTTTTTTACTTATATATGGACTTAGTTTTCTGCCATAAAATATTACATTTACTCTGTGGTTAAAGTTTTAAAAAAATTAAGATCCTTCTTAAACTATCCTGGAATTGTACCAAACTTGGACAGAAGTTTGATTATGATCATAAGATAGTATCAAGAAGTAAATTTTGTAAAAAAATAAAATTCCATTTTTTGCGTTTTTAACTTATAAATAGACTTAGTTTTTCTTCCAGAAAACATTACATTCACTCTGTGGTTAATGTTTTAAAATTTTAATAACTTTCTTAAACTATCCTGTATTTGTACCAAACTTGGACAGCAGCTTGTTTCTAATCATTATATAGAAGACCCCCTCCCCCCCCCCCCCCCCAAAAAAAAAATAGTACCTAGAAGTAAATTTTGTAAAAATAAAAAATCCATTATTTTCCGTATTTTACTTAAAATGGACTTAGTTTTTCTTCCAGTTTTCCAGTTAACATTACATGCAGTCTGCAGTTAAAGTTTTTAAAATATCCAGTTGTGGCTTGACAACTCTGTCACATGTCTGAGGTCCGAGTAGGCGAGACACTGGGTTCCGCGGAACCCTTTATCCGAGTTTTTACATAAATTAGGCCGTTAGTTTTCTCATTTGAATTGTTTGACATTGTCATTTGGGGGCCTTTTATAGCTGACTATGCGGTATGGGCTTTGCTCATTGTTGAAGGCCGTACGGTGACCCCGTATAGTTGTTAATTTCTGTGTTATTTTGGTCTCTTGTGGAGAGTTGTCTCATTGGCAATCATACCACATCTTCTTTTTTTACTTTTAAAAATGGCTGGATCCGCCTAGATACCTTGAAAATTCTTACATAATAACGCCAAAAAAAAAAAAAAAAAAAATAATATGTGTGTTTCCTATTACATCTTTGAAGGTATAGGGGTTGTTTTTTATGTTACCTTTTTATTTCATTGAGTCTATGGGAGGGACATTAATTCTGACTTTTACAGTGCTTATTGAAAAATGAAGAAAAGACAAAACTTTAGGATAGGCTATTTTTAGCTTAAAAATAGGGTGGGTACCATGAGAGGAAATACACATCTTTTGTTCTATTTGGCCTAATCTTTGCTTACTAATACATTAGATATTATTTTGACAAAAACAAAATAAGAGTAGAGGTGTTGAAAATAAGGGCATGTGAACTACATTAACTGTTGGCGGAATATGTGGTTAATGTGGATAAATGTCTAAGATAAATGTAAATTAATTCAATTGAAGTAGAAGCAAAACCGGAGCCTATTTCTTGGAGGGATGGAATTATTCTACATTTAGTACGCCAGGGACATATACAATGTAAATAAATGTATATAATATTATATGTGTCTAATTAATGATATACGAGCTGTTAGTAAAAATGAAATATAAATTTCCTCTCTGATCATGTACGGTGTTCTGAAAAACAAATAATTTAAATCGTATGCTTTAAAAAATACTGATCAATGAAAAATTAAAAATAATAGAAAATTGAAAATAGACAAGAGTCAAGAACTATTTGCTAGAACAGCTTTACAATAAATGGTTTATATATCAGGTTATAAAAGAGAAATATATAAAAAAAAAATCGAAAAATTCCCAATAAATAATTATTAATGGTAAATGTAATTGTGACAACTTTATTCTTACACATCGCGGATCAATTGCAGCAAAAATCCATTGCTGTAGACATTCTAAATAAACGAGGTGATTCTGATTAAACATGTGTAGCACATTATACAAACAATGCAATCATTAATATTTACTAAATACACCATAGGTATCATGTTACCTGTGATCGGCTGCTGAGGCGAATATACCGTAAGACTATTTATAGATCATAGCACATAAGATACACATCAGAAGTGCTTGTCTGGATACACTGCTGTTCTTAGTGACCCCCTCGGATCCAAAAGAAATTTTCGATGCTTTGTTTATTCGATAGATTCAGGAAATAACCGGAGGGATGGAATTATTCTTCTGGAAGTTTTAAAACAATAGATGAAAGGAAAGTACCGGTGTTGAATGATAGATATCTGAACGTGCAATATGGCGGATACTGCTGAAGGGGGTTCAGAGCAGGATGATATTTCATTTTTACGAACGGTGGGTATTTATTATGTTTTCTTGTGTAATACATAAAATAAAGTTGACAGATCAATTTTAAACAAACCAACAGAAATCAATAATTACACCTATAGCTTAGTAGCCATCAATATTTACATGAACTGTAAATACCAATTTACAACTTTTTTTTTATTATACATTTACAAGAGCAATTGAATTCCAGATTGTTATTTGAAATCGATATATAGTAAAATTGATACCAAACGTGTATTTGTTATGGCATTGTTTTTTTTATTATTTAATTTATATTTCAGTATAATGGTCTAGTATCTTATTTAGTTATTATCCAGCCTAATTCTCTGAATAATCAGAATGAAATTATGTTTTGACCAAAATTAGATTTTTTTACTGGCTCTTATCAACACATTTTGAACCTCATTCCCTGTGGTAATTTAACTGTGATGAAACATTTTTCCCTCATGCTTTTTATACATATGGATTTGTTCTAAATGTGTGAAAAATGAAAGAAAGAAAAGAATTGGCATTCAATAACAATGATGGCTATAAATAGTATAATATTATCTCAAATCAGACTTAAGTTCCAAACCTAATGTGACAACCCTTAGGTTTGTCTAAAATTACCTTTCAAATTACATTAAATTCTTGTTAGTATATTATCTGTCTGGTTCTGAATAGTGTTATCTTATTTCCCCCCAATACACAGGAGTATACCCAGATAATGACACACATGTTACTAATCAACAGTCATGAATCTTCTACATGCTAATGTAATTATTCCTTTCATATGTTTTGTGGAGGGAGCTAACACCAATAAAGATATGACAATTAACAGTAGAATGAGAAATTATTTAATTAATATGATTAACTAATGCGAACTTGATAAGAGAAACTTGCCTGTAAACAGTGTTGGTGGCAAATAAAAACTCATCATAGATACCAGCTCAGCCTGATTGAAATTTTGTATACATATACATTTATACCATGATGCTGTTAAACATCTTAACTTAAATAAAATCTTTTATTAAATTTGCTTAACCATTATATAGACAAATTAATGAAAGACACCCCCCCTCCCATAAACAAAAAAGAATTATGAAAATCTATTGTAATTTGCTTTAAACCTAATACAAATACCTGCTTTAAATAAGATACAATGCATGCTCAATTGGGCTAACACCTTCTAAAGTTCTTGAAGTCAGAATGGCTGTAAAAAAGATACAATGTAACACCTTCGGTGTACAAATCTGGTAACATAAAGAAAGTAAGCTCATATACAACTCTTAAATTTTTTAAAACTTATATTTAATTAGAATTTAGCAAATTTAGGAAGATTATCTAAAAATAGCCCCAATATTTCTGATTTTAATGATAAATTTCATGTCAGTCAGTTAAAATCTGTTAGTTCATTTAAAAATTTAATTTGCATTAAATAATTGACATGAAAAATTTACAAATTAAATTCATCACTTTTTATACGACCGCAAAAATTGAAAATTTTTTGGTCGTATATTGGTATGACGTTGGCGTCGTCGTCGTCCGAATACTTTTAGTTATCGCACTCTAACTTTAGTAAAAGTGAATAGAAATCTGTGAAATTTTAACACAAGGTTTAGGACCACAAAAGGAAGGTTGATTTTGGGAGTTTTGGTCCTTACATTTTAGGAATTAGTGACCAAAAAGAGCCCAAATAAGCATTTTCTTGGTTTTCACACTATAACTTTAGTTTAAGTAAATAGAAATCTATGAAATTTTTACACAAGGTTTATGACCACAAAAGGAAGGTTGGGATTGATTTTGGGAGTTTTAGTTCAAACAGTTTAGGAATTAGGGGTAAAAAAAAAAAGCCCAAATAAGCATTATTCTTGGTTTTCGCACAATAACTTTAGTATTAGTGAATAGAAATCAATGAAATTTTGACACAAGGTGTATGACCACAAAAGGAAAGTTGGGATTGATTTTGGGAGTTGAGGTCTGAATAGTTTAGGAATTAGGGGCCAAAAAGGGGCCCAAGTAAGCATTATTCTTGGTTTTCGCACCATAACTTTAGTATAAGTAAATAGAAATCTATGAAATTTTAACACAAGGTTCATGACCACTAAAGGAAGGTTGGGTTTGATTTTGGGAGTTTTGGTCCCAACAGTTTAGGAATAAGGGGCCCAAAGGGTCCAAAATTGAACTTTGTTTGATTTCATCAAAACTTGAATAATTGGGGTTCTTTGATATGCCGAATCTAACTGTGTATGTAGATTCTTAATTTTTGGTCCCATTTTCAAATTGGTCTACATTAAGGTCCAAAGGGTCCAAAATTAAACTTAGTTTGATTTTAACAAAAATTGAATCCTTGGGGTTCTTTGATATGCTGAATCTAAAAATGTACTTAGATTTTTGATTATTGGCCCAGTTTTCAAGTTGGTCCAAATCGGGGTCCAAAATTAAACTTTGTTTGATTTCATCAAAAATTGAATAATTGGGGTTCTTTGATATGCCATATCTAACTGTGTATGTAGATTCTTAATTTTTAGTCCCGTTTTCAAATTGGTCTACATTAAAGTCCAAAGGGTTCAAAATTAAACTAAGTTTGATTTTAACAAAAATTGAATCTAAACATGTACTTAGATTTTTGATTATGGGCCCAGTTTTCAAGTTGGTTTAAATCAGGATCCAAAATTATTATATTAAGTATTGTGCAATAGCAAGAAATTTTCAATTGCACAGTATTCAGCAATAGCAAGAAATCTTCAATTGCACAGTATTGTGCAATAGCAAGAAATTTTCAATTGCTCAGCATTGCACAATAGCAAGAAATCTTCAATTGCACAGTATTGTGCAATAGCTAATATTTTCAATTGCACAGTATTGCGCAATAGCAAGAAATATCTAATTGCACAATACTGTGCAATAGCAAGAAATTTTCAATTGATTTGAGTTATCTTTTTTTGTCCAGAATAGTAGTTGAATCAACTTAAATCATTGTTTTATACAATATACAATGTATATTCACTTTTACTACCAACTGATAAATTAAAACAATCTTTACCATTCAGTGATAACAAGCACCTTTTGTTACATTTTAATATTTTATGATGTATTTAAATGAGTAGTTATTGTTGCAAACTCCATTAGAAATTTGAATTGAGATCAGTTTTGGAAATAGGGAAAGGGGGATGTGAAAAAAATGGGGGAGGGGTTAAATTTTTCTCATTTCAGATTTCATAAATAAAAAGAAAATTTCTTCAAACATTTTTTTGAGAGGATTAATATTCAACAGCATAGTGAATTGCTCAAAGGCAAAAAAATATTTTTAAGTTCATTAGAGTAAGACCACATTCATTCTGTGTCCGAAACCTATGCTGATTGTTTTCCTCATTTTTGTTGAGCCTGGGAGTAACAGCAAAAGTAGGCGAGACACTGGGTTCCGCTGAACCCTTACGAATTTTTAAGTACGTTAATATTAGTAAATTTTAGTGATCCTTTCATTTTTGCTTCACTTGGATATTCACATAGTACTTAAGGAATAACAGTACTGTAGTTGAAGAGTTGCCACCGTCAATTGTAGATTTGACGGTCGCAAATGCAGTTTTACTGGCGACGCGTAGCGGAGACAGTAAAACGGAGATTTGCGACTGTCAAATCAAAATTGACGGTGGCAACTCTTCAACTACAGTACTGTTATTCCAATTCTAATGCATTTCAAAAAAAAATAATACGATAAAACTTGGAAAAATATTCTAAATTTGACAAATAAAAAAAAAAACGTGAAACTTCATGAATGATTTTGGCGCAAAGACGTCATGGGTGAACGTGACGTCATACAAATGAAAACCTACAAACTGGAGGTTATTAGGTTACCTGTACGCTTCAAATTCGGATAAAATAACATTAAAACGGTGAATTCGAGGTAGGTGTTGTTTTATTTTCGATTCGAACATTTGTTGATTCAATCATTTCAAAATGGTTGTTCCTCCTTAGTTACGCCTGGTCAACTGTGGATTTGACAGCAACTTTTAGCCAATGAAAAAAGTTGTTACATACAAATTGCATTAGAATCTGGAATATACTGATTTCTGATATTTTTTACTAATAAAGAATTGCATTCAAATAAATAATGATATTCATTGCGAATTGCAGTTAAACACAAATTACACGTCCCCTCTTCTGTTGGAATGTTATATATGTTCAAGTAGTAACAGCAAGTTTAGGCCAAAAAGAAAGAAATACTTCAATTTATAACTTAAAAAAATAAACAAGATTTGTCCTATTCTGGCAGAAATGTTGAAACTTTCAGAAAACCAATTTTTTTCAACCATTTCCTTACATTTGACTCCAGGATAGGAAGATGAAACTCAAATTTAAGATCTGTAGTTTAGTTCTTAACATTTTTTTAATGTTTCACTTTGAATAAGAACTTTTTGAGAACCAAAAAAAAATAATATTCATTTTCAGGTCATAATCTGCATACACTACACAAATTTCTTGGTCGATTTGTCCTGCTGACACATATCTAAGAAAAGATGTTTCTTTTACGGTAAATTTGATATGTTCTATTTAAACTGCAAATTGAACAATAGTTCTAGAATTTAGTTTGCAATAAGCTTGGCATACGTTCTTGAGCAGAATTAAAATGCCATTTGCAGCTATTCCTAATTTAAGATCTGACGTAAATGAAGGTCATATTGCATATCTGTTCACTTTGACATTCATTGAAAATATGCCAGAAAAACATATTTCCTAATTAAGTAAAAATAAACAGTCATTAATATTTTCAATAAGGAAACTTAAGATCTATTTCGATTCTAGAAGTAATGTTTATGATTAAAAGGAGGTAAATAAAGATCAAGGGAGCCGTCAAAGATACAATGTAATAGGTAGAAGTAAATTTATTTGTGCTGCCCTGTTTAATAATAAGAAAAGAAAATTGAAAAATAGAGAAATGATTGTTGGTTATTGGTGTAAAAAAAGGGAGTAATTTGGAGGAAACTCTGTGAGGTCACACTTAAAAATAACTTTGTTTTGCCCAAACCCTACCCAAACATTGAGTACATTTTGTAGGTAGGCATTTTCTTTTTTTTTCTTTCAAAGCAAAATTGAAGTGTCAGATGTTTATTAGTCTTCATGCCTATCTTAATAAAAAAAATATTTTCACACCAGGACAATAAAGATTTTGAGTAGGCAGCTATATTTTGGGTAGGTAAGGTTAGGGCAAACAAACATATTCTTTTTTATGGCCTGATGAGCAAAATTATCTGTGCATAATCAAGCAAAAGGTGTTTTTTATTCACACTATTTAAAAAATTTGGGAAGCATAGAGTGCCCTTAAAAAAAAAAATTATATAAAAAAAAAAAATAATGCAGCAACATATGTGTTTTGCAGTTTTATTCACACCCAAAGTTTGATCCTTCAGAATTTTATTTTTTTTTCTACAGATTTTTTATAGTGAAAACGCAGAACTCAAAAGCTAATATTGTCATCCACATAAATGATTACTTTATATTGTAACCTTTTACAGTAGTATTAATACTTACAGCAAGATGTGATTAACTTTTATTGGAATCTATTCAGTGTACAAGGTCACAGCCCAAGTATAGATTACTTTTTTAATCTTCATGTTTTTCTTATAGATGTATTGATTAATAGTTGATTACTGAATGTCCAGTAGGTCTTGCATATTCAGACAATTCAAATTACATATTCTTCAGATGCAGATCCAGAATTTAAAAAAAAGGGGGTCCCCAAACTAGGCAACATTTTAATTGGGACATGTATAAAGTATTTGTATTAATCATGTATGTAGCTAAATTAAGTGGTGGATACCCCCCCCCCCCACACACACACACACACTTCTTTAGTTCCTCATCTGTATGTGTTTGGGGAATACATTTGTAGGAGATCTGTGTACAAGGGTGATCTGCTGAAGTTTGAGAATCTGCAATTTCTTGGGAAAAGCTTTTTACAAGGTCTAATTTTCACAGTTATGAATTAATAAAATAATGTCTAATGTCTTATGTCTATTCACATAGTGGAATGTTAGAATTTAAAAATAGATTCATTCGATAAAAAAATAAAATATCCAATCTTCTTTATTTATATAAAAGGGATATTTAACATTTGTCATGAAATAAGTATAAGCAAGCCCATTTTGAAAGTTTACCACTTTTACCAAACAATGAATCAACACAAGAAAGCATTATAGTTAGCCAAAACATTTGGAGGTCATTATCACACAACCTTTAATAATAGAGGGTTTGGATGGGGTTAAATGATTAAAGAATAATGCCCTTTAAAATGAAGATTAGAGAAAAACAGGCAAAAAAATGAAGATTAGAGAAAAAAGGGGTTAATTTTTTGAAGATTAGAGAAAAAAGGGGTTAATTTTTTGAAGATTAGAGAAAAAAGGGGTTAATTTTTTTAATGATTAGAGAAAAAAGGGGTGAAAATTAAATGTTTACAGATTGAGAATAACAGACCCCCATCCAGACCCTCATAATAGACAAGCTTATGAAGCATCCACATGTTATATCTACAGTTTAGTGCACACATGATGATACAGAGAAAACAAACATGTGCTAATGTTGAGTGAAGGGAACAGAAACAGGGTGGTAATGTTGCTGAAATGCAAAAAAAAAAAAATATTAAAAAAATTTATACCCAACTTGTTTGTTGTAAAAGAGAATTGCATTGTAAATATACCAAAGAGATATTCAATCTAAAAAGTTGAAAATAAACTGACAACACCAAGGCAAATAGTAAAAGACCATGTACATTGTACTTTTTGTACAAACAACAGTACTCAAAAGACAACATCGAAAAACTGTTAAGACTGAGCAAATGACAGATTTTTGAAAGTTTTTAAAACAAGTTTTCAACTTTTTTGAACTTACAATTTTGTCTTGATATGAATTTTACACATGTATGATAAATAGTTCAATGTTAAAGACTGTTTGTTGGCCTGCATTGGTGTTTTTGGTTTTTGGATTGCTGTCACTTTGATATATATTTCGGCCAGGGGTTTCATTATCTTTCATGTTGACTGGTACTTTCCACGTTTCTAGGTGGTACTTTTCAATTTATTCCATGAATATCTTATATAAGAATTTCTACATTTAGGCGGTACTTGTCAATAGCATAGGAGGGTAAAAGTACCAGGTACCGCCTCCTAATGAATGGCCTGGATATATTTCCCACATATTATAACATGTGAGTAGGATCAGTGATAGTAGACTCTTCATTTTGCTGTTCTTTGAACATAATCAGAGAACAAAACAGAATTAATCTGATTATTGAACTGGTATAGCAATTATTGTAGGGTCAATCATTAATAAATCATCAGCCAAGAATTTCATTCATGGCTGGTTGTATTGACCTTACCTTTGCCTTGTGTCCAATGATATACACCTATCATATAGTCTAGGAAAGTTATTGACCCCTTTATGGAATAACTAGTGAAATAGATTTTATTGCTAATTATTAATTTCTGAATAGTTATGTATAGTGTATTGGTCGTATATTGTAAGGACATTTTAGTATTGGTGTATTTGTTTGCAAGAGTTCATTCTATACTACAATTAAACATGATAAATCTGTACATAGCAATTACTGGTTTTATATGGATACTGCAGAGAAATCAATTTCGTAATTATGTTTCAGGAAGTTATAAACAGCACTTAATCTTTTTACTTTGAAGTTGATTTAATGATACTCTTTTAGAAATTGAAAAGTAATAAAGAATAATGTGGAACTAACTACTTGTTTTAAAAGATACATCTTCTTTTCCACTGCCATTTGAATCAGAGAATCACATAAATTAGTTCAAATATAATGGATTTTAAGATTCTGATTTGATTCGCTATCTATTTTATTTGTTAAATTTGAGAAGTAATAAAAATTCACTTAAAATTGCTCGGAGATGCATCTGCTTTCAGTTTTATTCAGGAATAACAAAAAATAAATTGATTTTTAGATTCTCATCCAATTCTTTTAATATCTAAATGTTTTAAGAATGTTTGTTGAAAGTAACAAAGATTTATCAGATAACCTTGAATTATCTATAAAGATGCATCTATTGTGCACTACATTTGATTCAGGAATAACAAAAACGAAATTGATTTTTCATGTTTATATTCTTTTTTCATTCTGTAAGTTTTCCTTCCAACTTAAATATTATATAATCATACTATATTTTCAAAAACTTTAAGTCTTTTTAAATTGTATGCTGTAGTAGTGAAAATCATCTTTTCCACCTATTTTTTGTGAGACAGGAGGGGTTATTTAAAATAATTGTATGACCCAAACCTTGGACATTTTAAGTGTAAACTCAAGCTCATATTAATCTATATTTCTCTATACCTCTATAGGCAGATCAGGAATATGAAATTAAAATAAGAACTTCTGAAAAATAGCGATTGATAAATCTATGAAGTAAATCTTTCATCACACATATATATATATATATATATTTCATTTTACAGTTTATAAAAAAAGTCATTTCAATTCATGTTGAATAATCTTTCACTACATACGTACAGGATTAAAATTTTCATTTATACATAAAAAAAAAAAAGCTTTGAATTCCTGTCTTTTGGTGAAGATGATATGTTGAAATTTATATTATTTTTTTGCTTGGTTGCTGTCTCATTGACATATTCCCCACATTATCTTTAATTCATAATAAAAGATGATTTAAATATATTTATTGTAGTTTGAAAACTGACATTTATAGATCTTATTACATAATATATTTGGATAAATGTTTTTAACTGTTTCAAAATGCTGAGATTGCTAATTTTTATGTAATCAAGGATTATGTGAAGATTATTTTTACTTATTTTTGTAATTAACCCAATCTGTCAAAATTGGATAAGATTTTATCTTATAAAATGTTTACATAACCCTTGCTGATTTTATAATCCTAGCTATAGAATTTCAGAACATATGGACACATGCTTCCATTGTAAAACATATTCTCTGTACTATCTGAAGTGTTCTGCTGTTCTGGATTTATTTATTTATGTAAAATATGTTTGACTACATGGAGGTAACTTTTGAACTTTTGAGTTGAAATGAGTTTTGAAAAGCTGCTTAAGTTTGCTTTGAGTTTATATGAGGTTTTCTGAGATATTATTTTGGGATTAAATGCAATTTAATTCTTAGTCTGAAAATCCAAAAAATAAAGTTAGAGTGATATAATTGTTCAACACAATGGAATTTTGCACTGAAACTATTCAACTCGTACGTATTTCTATTTGATATGGAAAGTTTGATTGTTTTAAACATACAGAATGGGTTTTCAAATTCACATGCTTATCATAATTATTGCAAAGTGGATAATAAAATGAATTAAAATGAGAGATATGTATGATAATGGATACATATTCCACAAGATATGTAATAGGGATAGAACAAATTGTAGGTTGGGTCCATTTGACACCCTCCCTATGGCTAAAACAAAATTATTGAAAAAAAAAGACATACAGTACAGTGGATTAATTTATATTTGTGGGTACAAATTTTTATGAGTTAAGTAAAAATGGTATTTTTCATAGATTTTTCATGCATGGTCGAAATCTGGATATTATTAATTATAATTGTTATACATGTAGTCCTCAATATATGATGAATCCATGGTATGTATGACTTGAATAGAAATGTTTAACATTTAAGTACATGTAGTAGTGGTTGTCATTTGAACATTCTGTTTCAAGGTGACAGTAGGCTACATTTCATCAGTGAATACTGAAATGCATTCATGGCTTTCTTTAAAATGAGCAAATGTATTAAGGCATTAAATTGTCAACAGTATTATACAAATATAGCATTTGTATGAGGTCGATACAAGGATATATTGACCTGAAAGAAGTATATTGAATGAGGACGAAGTCAGAGGTCGACATTCTTCTTTGGGTCGATATATCCTGTATTGACCTCATACAAAGGCTATATTTGTTATACTATTAATTTCCGACCATATTCGTATCAAAATCGTCATTTGATTTTGTTGGAATTTTTGTAGATATTATGATATTTTCTCCTAGACAATAACAAAATATTAGTTCTTATTGCACTTGCTTTTTTTTGTTAGTTTGTCATCTTATGTATTTGAAGATTTTTTTCGTAAAATAATCGATCACAGATATCATTTGTTTCAAATTGTTCAAGAATGTTTAACATTATCCTGAAGTTTATTACCTGACGTCACAAAGTAAATCGGTTTTTAGATATTCTAAAATTAACCGTGCAATATGCTTTTTGCTGTGCAATATGCTTTTTGCTATCCGCCATTTTCTCTCTACCTTCGAAAATATAGTTTAACATGTGAATATCTCTAAACCAATCAAATTTTTTAAAATATACAAATTAATAATATACAATTATATATTATTGATATGTTAAGTCCACATGCACATTGCTGTAATGACATTGTCAAAACAAAGCAATGCTAAGACACTTTGTAATAACATGCATCTGCTATAAATGAGCTTTCATGAAGAAAACATTACATACTTGATTAATTGTTGTTTGCTGAACCTTGTGTGGAAAATATATCATGCATAGTACAATTTTATGTTCAGGATGATTGCACATTCTAAATGTTTGCATACATGCATGATTGATAAATGACTACAAAAATGTCAAGTAGCATATTATAACAAATTTACTACTATATCGTCAAGTGTTTGACTTTATATTATTTATACTCCAAGGGCAATCAGTGTCCTAGAGCAATCATTGTTATATAAGCATCAGTAAGTAAAAAGGAAATCAACAAAAATGGGAATTATAGAAAGTTCACCTATTAATAAAACATATTTTTTCATTCTTAAATGAACCCATAATTGTGAAGAAAAGTGATTGACATGAAATTGACATTGTATGAAATAAACATCATAAAGGAAATAAACAATACAGAAGTGTTCCAGCTGTAGTTTAAATTACATGATATGTAATTTATACTTGTACATGTACATTTTGTTTTGCTATATTTTTATTGTTGCATGAATAGAAATATAAAATTGATATCTGATGTTAGTGTTTTTGGAACATATAATGATGTCAACTTTGCAAGGGATATCTCAGAGAAGGGAACAGCATCATTACTCTTTTGTAGCGAAGTTGATATAACGTAAAATATAAAAAGAAGAAAAATTTCTGCAACACAGTTTGGTGACCTGATAGATAAAAGACACAAAAAATGTAAAACATAATGACAAATTATCGCATTCATAGGCGGATCCAGGGGGGAGGGGGGCCTGGGCCCCCTTTCGTGGGAAAAATTTGGTTGATTATATAGGGAATCACTGAAGCATGACTGGAGCAGGCCCCTCTTAGAAAAAGTTCTGGATCCGCCACTGGCATTAAATCTCTTTTTGAAGAAATGCAACAATATTTTGACTTCCACACAGCCAGCCTTAAATTGAATTGGTATTAAAAAAAGGCATTCAGAGGAGTAAAAAATACATTTAAAACACAGGAATAATCTATATGCATTCAAAACCATAGATATTCTAAGTTAGATCACTAATGAAATGGATAGGTATACATTAGGTCCTCTTGTGCTTCAAATCCTCTTAGAGATTTTGAAAAATTGGCAAGTATGATAAGATGCAGAGCTTCAATGTTATTGTCATTTTCAAATTGTGGCCCAATTTATTAATTTTATATTTGTTTTTCATTATAGAATGATATTGTTTGTTTGAGTTGTGTGACATCCTCAAGAGATAGTAGTACAACAGATAGAGTATGTCTTGCAGCAGAAGGATTCGGCAGTCGTATGTGCTGTCTAGAGAATGTATCTTGTCGGGTATGTAATAAAAGTTAAATCTAGGAGTCTTTGTACACTCTTTCTTTTTAAAGCAGCTTTCATTCAAAACCTTTACAACATATAATTAGTACAAGAATGTGGGAAGCAATGAATTCTGTACCTCTCAACAATTCAGAATCAAAACATTACAACATAAAAAGAGGACGCCAAAAATGCTTTCAGATGTACAATGTAGTTATGTTTACAAGTTACATCCCCTCTTCTTCATTTTGAATATTAAAGGAGCAGATTTTCATCATTTATAATCAGGGTCAACCACTGCACTGCAATTTATAAGGAGACATTTTTCTATAGATATAGATAGCATATAAAGGAATAAAAAATAAAACAGTACTAAGCAATAGTTCTGAAAGGTTTCGAAAGTTACATTTTCCTGATAAAAGGCACGAAAAGGACTTCTGTTTTAAAGGTTTCGAAAACATTCGCTTTTGAAAGTATATAAAGTTTGTATTCTTATGTAATCACTGTTGGCATGATAATTAGACACTACTGTAAATACAAGGCACTGGAAATACACCATATGTTTTGTATATTTTTATATTGTATTTGGAGATGAGCCAGTTCTTATGTACTTCAGTATTGTTGCCTTGGGGATTCTTATAGGATCTACATACTTTGTTGATAGGAAAAACATTTATATAAACATCATACAATTATTAAGTGATGTCTTTAAGTTAACATCAAAAATACCAAACTAGAAAAAAAATGCACTGAGGAATATGATTCTTAATAGTTGTTTTTAAATCAAATATGAAAGGAGTTTGAAAGTGTTTAAAAACAAGATAATGTGTCTGTTTTATCTTCTGTTATTTTTGGTTATTACATTTGTATCTTGGCATTGGTCCGTAGAGTTGATCAACTTCTCCTGTCTAACTTGCTTGCCGTCTTGTAAGCAAAATATGAATGAAATGATATATATAGAGATTATCTAGCCTTGAGTCAGAGGGAGAAAATATAGGGTCAAAGTCCTCTGAATGCAGATTATTGTAGATTTTATTCAATTTTATGCAAGGAGCATTGCATAGAGAATGGAAACAATGAATGTGTCAATGAGACAGCAACCTAACTAGACAGCAGAAAACAGCCCAAGGTCATAAATGGTTCTTTGGCACAGAAAGAAAATCCTGCACTGGAATAGGGCTTCTAAACAATAATGTATATTATATGTACTAAATGGATGCCACACTAAACTTCAAAACATACAAATGAAACAAAATTAAAAACCAACAACTCCAGCCTCAAGAAAAAACAAAGGCTAGTGGCTCCTTACTTGGGACAGGTGCACAAATGTGGACATAGATATAAGAAGATGTGGTATGAGTGCCAATGAGACAACTTTCCATTCAAGTCACAATTTATAAAAGTAAACCATTATAGGTCAAAGTACGGTCTTCATCACAGAGTCATGGCTCACACCGAATAGCAAGCACAAAAATCTCATTTACTATCATTTTATACACACTCTATTTTATAGCACATTTTAAATGAGTTGTTAGGTTTCTTAAAACTTTGCAATTATCAATTGCAATCTGATATAAACAATAAAATACCTTAATATAGCAAAAGGCCTTTAATGAATATGATTTGTGGAATAAAGAAACTAAATTATTATTTGTACCGATTAATAACGACAGATTTTGTTGCTTGTTTACCAATGTAGCATTAATAACACATGCATCAAAATGGAACACGTTGCTATTCATATGTTATGAAAGTTTGTAACAGAACCACATGACATATATGAGATAGAGAAATCTTATGGCCTGATTTATGTACATAATAATGGAAAAAAAACCAATATGATGAACAGCAACAAATTTCAACTACCGGAACTGAACTACCAGCTTCTGACTGTTAAACCTGTCTAGGCCTTGCATGAACCCATAAAACATTTGATATTTTTTATTTTCAGGACTTGCCTAGGCCTTGCATGAACCCATAATACATTTGATATTTTTTATTTTCAGGATGTTCCTCCAGATTTGTCAGTCTGTTCGTTTGTTCTAGAACAAGCTCTTTCGGTGAGAGCTCTGCAGGAAATGGTCACGTCATCATCCCAGGATTCCACAGTATGTATGGTAGCTTTATATCAAATAGTTGTATTGCTGAATGGAACTAGAATAATAAATTATTGTAGGCTTTAGTACATTAAGAAACAAGAAATTCATACCCAGGGTATGCTTTAAGAGTAAGTGGTAAGTGAACAATGGATAGAACTAAGGGGATAACACTTATCCAAATTTTGATGTTGTATGTGAATGCCAAGATTTGAGTTATAAGCTCCATCTAAGGCTTCATTGAAATGATTTTTTTTAACCCTTTTGACCTGGGCAGATTTTATGAGCTGTTTTATACACCACTTTTCATCTTTTTGAATTATATACTCTGATGCATTGGAATCTGATGCAAACTTGGGTTTTTAAATGTCAGAACATACATAATGATATACAAAAGATGTTGTTTAACCTTCTTCAGTGCAGTATTCTTGATTTAAAGATATAGATGTTCTTAAACAACTGAAATACGCACACACAAAATAACTTCACATTGATATCTTGATTTTAGTTAAAGTTTACATTTACACTGAGTACACAAAACAACGAATGATTTATTCAAATAAAAAATGTGAAGGATTGCCCTTCCCTTTTCATGTTTCTTACTTGTGTGTTTTTCTTGGCCTTTAGATTATTACTTGTTTTCTCAAGTAATCTCATTTTGTCAACATTGGCACAGCTGATAGTGTGGGATACAATTTTTATAAAAAAAGAATTTGTTTCTTTTAACTACAAAATGTATAAAATAATTAAATTTTAAAATTCTCCATTGATTATTCCTTCTAATGATGCATGTTTTGCTCTATGTTATTTAAAAATTTTGTTTTTCAATTTTGTTAAAGCAGAAAGCAGCAAATTCATGTGCTTGAAATTTTATTTATTTTCAACAATTATATTTTATTTTATGCAATTTATTTTTAAATGCATATACATTCTTTCATATGGGATATGGCCTAAATACTGTCAGTTATTTTAAAGGTATTAAAAAAGTACAAACAATCTGCTAATATGTACAAGACAATGATCTTGAATGTAAAATTTTAGGAAGAAAGGCCAGCACAAAAATTGTCAGTGAGTAATAGTCCATAACACCATGATATACTGTGTATACTTATTGTTGGGCCTATTATGCACATTTCCTGGTGAGAGCTTTAAGAAGATATTATTTCTACCTATAATGTTTTGTCTTTTATGGTGTTTTTGATTTCCACAGACATGAATAACAAATAAAAACAGACAAATTATGTAATGATATTACATTAAGGCAGTTTTTATCATACATGTATTTGCAAGCCCATCATTAAATTACCTGTAGAGGTAGGCCAGGCCTTGTTCCAGGTCCAAGTTTTTCATGTACCTTTTTAAGATCACTTTCCTACTTTGTAAAATTTGGCTCTCAAAACTTTAAGCTTACTGTGTAACAAAAATGTCAAAGAAAATAGCCGATTTGTTATATTTGCCTTTTATTTAGTTTTCTTTGATAAGAGATTTGTTATCGTCAGTTTAATAAGTTAAAGATTTCTACAGAAAAATTTCCGATATTTTCTGAAAATAATGTATAATGCTTTACTTCACACCAGAGAGAACAAGTTGTAATTGCAAACAATAATTATCAGAGTATAAACTGTACTTTGAAAACTATACAAAAACCCAACATTGTATTCAAAGCCATATATTTGATGTTGAATATGGGAATTGAAATCAATTAATTTCATCATTTGCAGTTATAAAAGTTATGTCATAAAATTATAAGGATATTGATAGTAATTTTCCTCTGTACAAAATGTAAACAGTAAAGGCTCATGGGAAATGTGCATAATGGTCGCTGAAAGGTTTGCATGCATATGAATAACTTCAAGGTATAAGTGCTTTTAAAAACTGTGATGGGAAATTTTCAATTTTTATAATCTTACTAAAAAAACATTATATCTATTGGAAACAGCTACTTGTATTGCTTATGTTTATACTGTATTTATAAATATCCAGAAATATATATTTTATTTGAAAAATTATTCCTTTTTATGCCCCTTCAGTAGCAGAGGGGTCATTAAGTTTAACCCTTGTCAGTCTGTCCGTCCTTAAGTTGGTTTCCATTCTCTAACTTTTTGCCTCAACGAAATATATGAAATTTGTACACATTTCTTATTACCACAAACTTCAGATCAAGTACAAAATTGGGTAGCATCACTTTTACCATTCTTCAGTTAAAATGTTCCTTTATATTTTTATATGATATGCAAGTGGGGGCATTATGTGTCTCATGGACACATTCCCTATTTATTTTAAATAATTTTTATGCGGTTAAAAACTTTAATCATCCATGAGAAAAAAATACAATGGAATAAGATACCTTAAATTAAACTATGCATTCTTAGTCTTAAACAGGTTTCTGATTAAATTCAATATTCTTTTAAAGCTCCATGATACAGTTTTCATGTTTTAAAGACCATTTTATGAACCTTTGCATCCATGCTCACAACGAAATAACAATGAAAAATTAACCTCAAAAACTATATTAATTCAAGTTTTATGGAAATCTAGCTTTTTTCAATTTCTACCTTTTTTAAGCATGACTGCAGATTATCTTGGAATGGCCTATAGCATACCAGTGGTGTATCCAAGGGAGGGGGGTTGTTGTTCTGTGGTTGAATCCCCATCTTTTTTGGGATGATCAATGCATTCGAGTGGGGCAAATAGTTGGAACCCCCCCTTAACCCTGGGTTGGGACACCCCCTCCTTTTTTAAAATGGCTGGATCCGCTCCTGCATACAGTGATAGTCATATATCTTAATGTGGTGGAATTTCAACAATAAACAAGATTAACACCTTAAAAATATCATGTTGCTTTTACTTTTATTATACTGGCTTTAATTAGTTTTGGTGTATTGCCATGGCAACTTATCAAATATGATATGTGCAGTGTACATGTACTGTGAAGATCATGCAAAGATGAATAATATTTCATTTAATTGATTGCAAAGCATAACGAATGTTTAATCTATGTCATGATAATTAACAAAATGTTATGGTATATCAGATCAAGGTGTATAATGCTACAGCCAAACTATATAATGCAACGCATAACCATCTATGTCATGTTAATTAACAAGGTACAAAGAAAAAAAGTTTATAACGTTACAGCCAAATGCTACAGCCAAACGCTACAGCCAAATGTATATAATGCTACAATGCTATTTTTATGTGGCTTTCAATGTGACTCATGAATTACTACATTTGTGGTTATAAATAATTAATTTGATAATGGTTTAATGTAAAGTTGTAAAGGATTAGAGTGTGAATTATTGCCAGCTCTAACTGTAAAAGGATGTTTAGATATTGCTTTTATCTTTATTTGATACATGAGGTGCCAAAAGAGTTGGCCTAGGTTGGTGTTTGCATAGATTATTCTGCTTATAAAGTTGCCAGCCTGTCATATTTATTTGTACTAGGATAAAATTACATGTGTGCTCATCATTCTGTTCACATGAATAACAGAGGGATTTTTTCTTATTATTGTTTTTGCATGTACAAGATTTTTTATAAAAAGATACACAAGTACACTTCAATCATTGAACATTAATAAAAAAAAGTTTGAGTTCTCTTTTTTGAGTTAATTAAACTTAATCTGTCATAGCAAATGAATCAACCAAACAGGGAAAACTGTGTAGCCAAATAAATTGGAAGCAGATCATTATTCTTTTGAGTGTGTTTTTTCTCTCTTTTTAGTTTCATTTTGATAAGATGTTTAACATCCTTGTTTTTTTTTTTTGCCCTCTCTTGAAAAATTTGGATGCCTAGCCTTGACCGCTTATATAAGATAACTCTGATTTTAATTTCCGTACATAGTGTTGGTTTGCTTTAAAAGTCTAAAAAATATGTCTAAGTTTATAAAAAAAATATTAATATTCATTATTCTTACAGTTTTCGTACTGAATTAATAAAGATCTGAACTATCCTTTGTACTTTGTAAAAGTATATAATAGTGCAGTTGACATCGGCATCTCACCAAGCAAGCCCATGTACATTAAGAACATTATTATTCATTATTATTTTATTAATAATTCTGTCAAGTAGTTACTTGTCTAAACAGGATTGTCTAGAAGGAAAGATAAGGAGCATATTGGTTTTAAAGATGAGACATTAACTAATGTAATTTATACAAATCAAGTAGCCTAAAGTTTTTGAAAAAATGCAATAGCATAATTGTAAATTTAAGTAGGGGTAATTTACATCAGTATCTATTTCAGCATGTGATGTATCCAATTGTTTTGTTAATCACATGCATATGTCTAAGACGCAGACAGTTCAATATTCCATTATAATTTCCCCATCTCTCTAGATAATCGTGACCGCAGGATTACAAATTGCGTTGACAAGTGGTCTCTTCATAATTACAAGTATATTTGACAAGCGATTCTTCAAGGATTTTTTTTAGGTCGTTATATTGATTTTATCACATTGTTTCATTGTTTTGGTTGATAATTACATCACAACTTTCGCCACCAGGGGAAATTGGATATACAATACATTTCACTTACTCCGTGAAGTTTATTTATCATGGATATAATAAAGAACTTCCACTATCACAATACAATCAATAGAGAACTTTTTAAGGAAAGTTGACATGATATAAACATCGCAATTATTGTTTTTACAGTTGATTTAAATAAAGTGTCTAGCTGGTTATGTAATCTTTGGCAATGCAATAGATTTTCTATCTTTTTCAAGGTCAGGATGTCCTTTTCACCTTCCTACAACAGAAAAGCAATTACCTATATTAGATTCTATAAAACTAATCAGATATTGAGGGTGGTTAGATTCTATAAGATTAATCAGAGATTGAGGGTGGTTAGATTCTATAAGATTAATCAGAGATTGAGGGTGGTGGTGGGTGGTGTATAGATTAAAAGATAAAAAAGTGCACTGCAGAAGGAAATAATAATAAAAAATGATTTAAATCTCAGAAAATCCTTTTGTCATCAAGTGATCAGAATTGGCAGGTAGTTGTATAAGAATGTATTTCTGTCAACAATTAAGGCATGGATGGCGAGTAATGTCTTATTTACACTCATACCACATCTTCTTATATCTGTCATTCTTTAAAACTTTTATTTGATGCAGTACATTTAGTTACACATCATGTCTTTTGTTGAGATGTTACAAAATCATAACACATTATTAGTTTTAAAAAAATCATAATTTTGAGAGTGATTTGTAAGGCGTGTTATTTTAAAGGTAAATTGATGATGAGTTTAGTCCTATTTCTTTACTGTCTGAAGGTGGGGTGCTGAAAAGTGTATCTACTGGGTCATCTGCCATAAAATAAATCATCTAAGTTGAGCATGTCAGAGTTTTGAAATCACAATTAACCTTTCGGTTAATATATGGACAACCATTTGAGTAATGATAATGGTTTTGAACAGATTTAGTATATTAAATGTCATTGGAACACAACAGTTAAGACTTTTCTACCGTCCAACCAGCACAAAGAAATGATGCAAATATATACTAGTATAATGGGTATGTCAATTATAGAACTCATTTTTCTTCTGAATCTTTGATCAATGCACATTTGGGTTTAAAGTTTGATTTGAAGATTTGAATATAAAGAACAACTACTGAATAAAGATTTAATAAACATATCTGTATCTTTTCTTCAATAAAGTTTAGAATTTTTTATATATTTTATTTTTTAGGCAGCCCAATCAGGTCACAGAACACTGCTTTACGGCCATGCAGTTTTACTGAGACACCTTCATAGCAACATGGTAAGTTTTCCTCTGTAAGAAAAAAGAAATTTATCTTGCCAGTCCAAGATATATATAATAATTATAAAACAAACAAAAGAAAACAGTGTTTTCATACCTTAATGTATCAGATTGGACATTATATAAGTCAACTTTCTTTACCGTAAAGTCACTCTCTTCAAGAATGGATGGGAAAAAGAAGTCTACCTTAAATATATTAACAACTTTTTTTTATGAAAAATTTCAATCCCCTGCTGAAAGGAACTCTCTTCAAGAATGGATGGGAAAAAGAAGTCTACCTTAAATATATTAACAACTTTTTTTTATGAAAAATTTCAATCCCCTGCTGAAAGGAGTAGGGGCAATAAGGCCCAAAAATTACAGCAAATTTAAAAGTTATCATATACATATTCTTAAACTACTGAAAAATTTACTAAGGTAGCACTCCACAGTTAGAAAAAAAATTAAAAATGAGCCACAGAATGTTTTATCATCTCCTATTCCTGGATTTCTAATACATTAACCAAACTGTTTGTGTTGTATATGTGCATATTTATGTAATCAGTATCTTCCATAGATTTGATTTTCAAAAGTTAAAAGGGTGAAAATTAATTCCTTATTTGTGTATCCATGGCAACATTCTGCATTTATTTACCATAAAATATTGCAAAAAGGGGGGTGAACATGTCACAAATCCCCCCAAAATTTGGATCAAACTAGAATTTCAATGCCTTTGAGTGATACCTTTTTAGAAACTGTTTTCATAAATCTTCCTAATGATCAAATAAAAAATGGGTGTCTTTCGCCTCATTTTTTCGTAAAATCCAATCACAAAGTTTGTGCGATAAAAAGTTGTAAAAAAACATTACAATAATTGCCGGACCAATGTATGGTAGGGACATGCAAATACGGACTGTCGTACAGAAAACAGCCTATATTACATACATAACATAACCTTGATGTTCATATAAACCCAATACAAAGGCTATTTTAATACTCAGCTATCCAAAAATCAATTTTATTGCACACTAGCTCTCATATTTGAAAAATCCACAGGGGCCAAAATGCGAAACTACACACCTAACTGTTGAGTGCTACCTAAGGTACGAGGTATTCAGAAAAAACAAAACAAATTTGACATTGAACAAGTAACAATGGCAACAAATCATGACTTAATTTGAATATTTTGCAAAATCTCTTGATTTTCTTTGTATTTTATCAAATTTTAAGTATATTTTAGATTGAAAAAAGTATGTGCGCACCAATTTGTCCAAAGAAACAACTTTATATTTAGTGAGATTATGTCAATAGTTATAATAAAGCTACTGTTAAATTATTTTGTTGTTTCTTGGCTGCGCACAATGTTTCCACAACAGAAATAAAGATAGAAAACTGCATAAATTCTGTATTTTTCATTGTTTTTGTGAAAACAGATCATATTATGACGTAATTATGGAGTCATCAGATAAAAATCTTTATGTTTTTCATTTATATTTCTTGACCTTATGCATTTCTAAATATAATGTGCCAATTTGAAATAGTAATCAAACATTTTATTTTCTTAGGCCAAAACCAGGCCGTTATGTCCCTACTCCTTTTATGCCTTGTCATGACATAAAATTCAATGCCATCTGTGTTAGTTCAAGTTTATATGGATTTCAATTGTAAATATTCAGTTATTTGAAACTATTGTTTTACTGCGGTTAATTATTTATGCGAAATTAACATCTGTTTTGTATTTTGTTCATTGGGATACTCTGAAATAAATACATTGTAGTATTTTTTTATGGAAAGGAAGTAGAGAGCATATTTAAGGATGTGTTTTGCTTAAAAATTCATTGGCAACATCTGTGTGTGGTTCATGTTGAATATTCATGTAGCTTAAGGGACGAAATCAAAAAATCAATGAAGGATAAAAAACTTAATTCAAATAGTTTGGGGGTGGGGGGTCAAACTGCTGCAAGTTTTGTTGAAATTGACATCGATTTTACATACATCCTAATTGGTCAATCAATTTTTCCCAAATTAAGTTGAGAGAGGGGTAGGGGAGTCAGTGAAAAAACTATATGAATTAAGTTTTTTATCCTTCATTGAACTTTTGATGTCGTCCCTCATTGTCCTTAAACTTTACACATTTAAGGTCATTTAATACAATTGAGAATGGAAATGGGGAATGTTTCGAAGAGACAACAACCCTACCAAAGAGCAAAAATCAATGAAGGGCACTGATGGGTCTCCAACAGAGCAATACAATCCATTCAACTCAGTTACTCACTTCAAATTTATGAAATATGTGTTCTCTTCATGTCAGTTTTAAAGCACCATAGAAGCATGGTTATCTAAATGCATTTGGTAGCAGAATGTTTTCCTTATGTATTACATTGTATTGTCATTTTAGAGAAACCATGCATTTTCAAATCCAATGATGCTTTT
The DNA here is from genome assembly GCF_965363235.1 of Mytilus galloprovincialis. Classification (NCBI taxonomy): domain Eukaryota; kingdom Metazoa; phylum Mollusca; class Bivalvia; order Mytilida; family Mytilidae; genus Mytilus; species Mytilus galloprovincialis. The sequence goes on from NC_134840.1 coordinate 92,053,205, forward strand.
TATACGACCGCAAAAAAATTTTGTGTTCGTATAATGATATGATGTCATCGTCTGCGTCTGCGTCCGAAGACACATTTGGTGTCCAGACAATAACTTTAGTTTAAGTGAATGGATCTCTATGAAATTTTATAAAAAGGTTCAATACCTCAAAAGGAAGGTTGGGATTGATTTTGGGGATGATGGTCCCTAAGGTTTAGGAATGAGGGGCCCAAAACAAGCATTTATCTAGTGTCAGGACAATAAGTTGCAATTGTTCTGAAATTGTACCACAATGTTTAATACCATAAGTAGAAGGTTGGGATATATATTAAGGGTTATGGGGCAAACAGTCTAGGAATAAAGGGCCATATTACTCAATAAAATGTTGAAAAGTAACAAAATGATATATATTTTTTCAGTACCTATCTTGTTTGTCCACAAGTTCATCCAACGATAAACTGGCTTTTGACGTAGGACTTAATGAAACAGCTCAAGGTATGTGAAAAACAAAAGAGAAAAAGAATATAATAATGCTTCTGTTTTGATAATTTTATTCACAAAATTATCTATCTATTTACAATGCAAAAACACACATATGTAGATTTATGTTTATATTTGTACAATTTACCAATCTTTTGATATTTGAAATATTAGTGTTAATACTATTGAATTACTATGGATTACTTCATTTTTTAAGGGGTACCTATTTCATGGATTGAGGAAAATTGTATTAGCAGATATTTGATTTCGTGGACATGACAAAGTCGTCAAGCAAGCCTATAGAAAATTTGTACTTTAGTCGAACATTGAAATTGATGGTTCACCTATACCCACTAATATTGGTATTCCATAAATAATAACCGAATCCACAGTATGGGGGATAATTATCTAAGAGTCACTTTATTTGTAAATATTCATTAAAGGTATGCTTAAAAAGTCACCTCACCTCACCTATCCTCTTCATGCCGGTCGTCATTTAAGGCCCTGATGTATGCTTAAAAAGTACTAAATAGATATAAGTTTGTGGGTTTTTTTTCTCAAAAGGAGAAGCATGTTGGTGGACCATCCATCCAGCATCCAAACAAAGGTCAGAAGGTGAAAAAGTACGAGTTGGAGATGACCTTATACTTGTTAGTGTGTCCTCAGAAAGATACCTTGTAAGTATAGATACTTTACTTTTAACAAATTTTTAGATGACAAAAATTTCTGTCTGCTTTTGAATGTTCTTAAAGTATATTTGCAAAAGTTTGGAGCAGAAGGATTTATACTGAATGTGTGTGAAAATATGCTTGAAAGGGTAGGTACTGTCACTTTTAGTATAGCTAACTGCCATATTTGAATAAAGAAAATAAGGCCAAACATGACTTAATGCCTCATGGATTAAATGAGTGTACTGATTAAAAATAAACAAGCTATTTCATATAAATCACTATTATCTATACGATAATTAATTTTAATTACTAAGAAAGGTATTGATACACGTAATAATTGGTGTTTTTCTTCATTGAGTAACAGTTTTAATGTTAATTTTGCAGCATATTGGTGGAGGTAGTATGGTTATAGCATCATTCCAACAGACTCTATGGACAGTAGTCCCTATGTGTTCTGGAGGAATCAGAAACAAATGTCTAGGTTACGTGTTCGGCGGCGATGTTATTCGTCTGTTTCATGGTCACATGGATGAATGTCTAGCAATACCCGAAGCTGGAAGTGATAATGAATTCAGGTATAAATTTTAGAATTATTGGTTAAAGTTGGTGTATACGTTTTTATTTGTATATTTGACGAAAAAAATCACGTTTCAGTTTCTAATGAACTACCCGGTACATAAAATGAAGCTTGAGTAATTATCTGAAGTTACCAAACAATGCTAAAAATTTAAATTTGCTTCATATCAAAACTTTGAACATAACCAGGAGGTAAACTCTGTGATTTATAACTAGACAGAAACAACCATAATAGAACAAAAAGGATATATTCAACATTTTGCAGGCATCTTTACTCTATCATTTTAAATTAAAACACTAACATTTGCATCAAGTTTATCCTTAGAAAGTATATTTTGTGTAAAGAAATATGATTGACTGACTGTTTAAAAGTTTTGATCTATCTAAAGATTAACATTTTTTTCTGTTATATGATTTCAGTGCTGTAATGTATGAAACTGGTGCAGTATGTAGTCATGCTAGATCTTTGTGGAGAATTGAAATTATAAGAACAAAGTAAGTTAATCAGTGCATTTTTTCCTTTGATCTTTTTTTGTGATAATTTTTCATATCATGCTACTCGCTTGAGATGGAAAATTATCGCTAGAAACAAAGGAGCCATGTGGCGTCGCTAATGAAATTGACATGCAATTGACAACGTCGTCATAGGTAAAATAGCGATAAACAGATTATCATTGGTCATCTCAACTCGATTGCTTTTCTCGCTTTCGCTGTGACCGGCTCAAGCAAGAAAACCAATTTCGCAGAGATAACCAACGATAATCTATAATTATATATTCCAGAGATTTGGTGAAATTGTCAAAGAGACAATTATCAGTAGTCATGGAAACCAAAACTGAATTTCTGAAAGAGAGGCTCAAGATACTAAATACGAAAACAAAATGAAAACCCAATAGCAAAAAAATAAACACAAACAACAGCTCCCAAATCACAACACAGAAAAACAGACCAAGCGATACAAACCCTATTACCAAAAACAGGGTAAACTTATGGTTTTCAGTGATGAGCATTCTTTCACACCATAAATGACTGTCAAGCACAAATCTCAATATGTCCCCTTGAAGAGGGCTTTCTAGCTTGATAATTGTTAGCTGAAAATTTTGTATAAATTAACTCATTTATCCAATTAAGCACACATATTAAATTAGAGGAAATAGATATTTGTACAATCTCACAGCATATCGTATTTTAAACTAGTTCTCAGTATTTTACACAAAAATATTACTTGTCTGTTTGTAGATGGGCTGGTGGATTCATGGGATGGGGACAGCAGTGTCGATTACGTCATGTTACATCTGGCCGATATTTAGCAGTTACCACTGACAACCAAGTAGTAACAGTACATCGCCAGAAAGCTGAGGAACAAGCTGTTGCATTCTTCTTATTTAGCTCAAAAGTAGGTAGTGATTTGGTTTCTTCTCGACGAAATTAATTGTTATATCTAATTAAAAAAAGAATTTGTTCAGAAACAGGTCTTAACATTTAACCATATTTGTCTAAATATATAGGAGTTTAAAGTTTGAACTTGCTAAAAAGAAATACACTGAAATTTTGGGTGAAACTTTTTATATGTTGAATTCTAGTAAATATTTTTATTTTTCAAGGGCTTTTTTTTTATAAAGATGAGAAAAAGATGTAACAAAAGACTTTTTTTTAAAATTTCATAGGAAATTTCATGTAGTTGGAAAGCTTAAACGTAAGAGAAAAGTGTGTAGATCTTTTTTGTTATATACTCAACATTGATGTTCAACCTTCATTAATTTTATTGTTAGGATGACAAGAAACAGACAGAGGGAAGAGAAGATGAAGGAATGGGAAAGTCTGACATCAAGTATGGAGACTCCATGGTATTTATACAACACTGTGAGACTAGTCGATGGTTATCATATCAAACTTACGAAACAAAGAAAAGAGGAGTTGGAAAATTGGAAGTGAAAAAGGTATGTATATGTTACAAAAAAGCTCAATAAAAATTGCTCATGTGGATCTAGGGGGGATGGTTTTGGGGGTCGGAACCCCTTTTTGTTTTCTGACGATCAATGCATTTGAATGGGGACATATAGCTGGACCCCTCCCCCTTTTATTCTTGGTTAGGAACCCCCCTTTTATAAATGGCTGGAAGCGCCCCTGTGAAGGTTCTTGATTGATGTGATTTTACATTTTGGTTTACTGTAGATTTATTTATTTATGTGGGTACTGATAGTCATGATTTATGTGGGTACTGATAGTCATGATTTATGTGGGTACTGATAGTCATGATTTATGATGTGGGTACTGATAATCATGATTTATGTGGGTACTGATATTCATGATTTATTTATTTGTGTGGGTACTGATAGTCATGATTTATTTATGTGGGTACTGATAATCATGATTTATGTGGGTACTGATATTCATGATTTATTTATTTATGTGGGTACTGATAGTCATGATTTATTTATGTGTGTACTGATAGTCATGATTTATTTATGTGGGTACTGATATTCATGATTTATTTATTTATGTGGGTACTGATATTCATGATTTAGCAAAGATTGTATTTTTGTGGATACTAGATTTTGTGGATTTTCTAAAGTCTACATTCAAGCCTATAGAAAATTTGTAAGTTGTTGAAAATTTATATTGGTGGTTCATCTTTACCTACAACATCCATTAACAATTGTTATCTTCTGAATAATAATGAATCTTGCAGTATTTGAGTTTTGCAATTTTGATCTAACTACTACTTTAAGAGCTTTTCTAACAACCTAAATCACTGTGAAAAGTAATTTAAACATGTGCATTTTTTATGCATTAACTGTCATTCATATGATATATGTTTTCAATTTTGAATCTATGTTTTATGAGATATTATTTGTAACTAGGCTGTAATGTTGATTGAGGGACACATGGATGATGGTTTTACATTTTCCCGAGCTCAAGAAGAAGAATCTAGATCTGCTAGAGTTATCAGGAAGTGTCAGTCTATATTTAACAGATTTAATAAGTAAGTTTAGATAAAGAAGAGATTATATTAAAAAGTAGCTACTAAATAGTTTTTTTGCTGAAATTTTGACCCTTATGAATTTTTAGTACAGTTTTAGTCTCATTGATGTGTAATGAGTATGGAAACACTTTTGATTAAAGTAAATAATTTATGTTAATTTGAAAGTTAAGACATACAAGTATTATCTATTCTTGAAATAACAATATAATCATAATTTTAAGTTTGAGCATTATATCCTTCTTCACAGTTTTGATAACTGCTTACACTGTTGTCTTTACGCTGTTTAGCAATTCCCCTAAACTTTCATTTGGAATTAATGTAGCAAACATTTACAATGTCAAGTGATCTTTATTTTTACCATGAAGTAAGGATAGTTTTTGATGGCTGTTGCCAGGAATGGAAGTAGGATAAGGCTTATAAATTGTTATACCTGCATAGGCTAAATTGTCTAAGAATCCATTTTCATTGATTTTTTATTAACTTTCAGAGCACTAGATGCTTTAAAGACAGAGGGCAGAAGTAGTCATGCCTGGGGTAGAATTAGTCTTTCAGAAGTATTGAAGTGCCTTGAAGACCTCATTGACTATTTTGCTCAACCTGGTGTAGATGAAGGTATATGCTCTAAGTTTTATATTATGTTTTAGTTATTTTATAATTTGCTTAATGAATAATGGCTTTACTTTATGAAAATAATGAGCCACAAGGTTTAAATTCAAATAATTTAATTTTGGATGTAAGGTGTCTTCTGATTGGCTGACGTTATTTTGTTATGAGCCCAAAGACATAATTTAGTCATGTGACCGTGATGTCATCAACGTTTTTTCATGATTTTCTATGGTTTAAAATGGAATTTAGAATTAAATTATAAGAAATGACTGTAATATTTTTTCTGTCTATGAAGAAATAACATAAAAAATGTGGTGCACACTGTTAAATAACCCGCTACGCGCGTTATTCAGTGTGCACCAAATTTTTTTATGTTATTTCTTCATAGACAGAAAAAATATTACAGTCATGCCTTAATTAATACCAGACAATGATGCATATATTTGAAATTGCAAACAATTATGATTATATGATGACTTGATTTGTGTTGTATAAGGAAGTTCGCTTGTCATGTTTTTGTCGAGCCTGCAACTTTTGTTGCAGAAAGCTCGACATAGGGATAGTGATCCGGCGGCGGCTACGGCGGCGGCGTTAGCTCACTTCTTAAAAGCTTTATATTTTAGAAGGTGGAAGACCTGGATGCTTCATACTTTGTATATAGATGCTTCATGTTACGAAGTTTCCGTCAGTCACATGTCCAATGTCCTTGACCTCATTTTCATGGTTCAGTGACCACTTGAAAAAAAAGTTAAAATTTTTTGTAATGTTGAATTCTCTCTTATTATAAGTAATAGGATAGCTATATTTGATATGTGCGTACCTTGCAAGGTCCTCGTGTCTGTCAGACCGTTTTCACTTGACCTCGACCTCATTTCATGGATCAGTGAACAAGGTTAAGTTTTGGTGGTCAATTCCATATCTCAGATACTATAAGCAATAGGGCTAGTATTTTCGGTGTATGGAAGGACTGTAAGGTGTACATGTCCAACTGGCAGGTGTCATCTGACCTTGACCTCATTTTCATGGTTCAGTGGTTATAGTTAAATTTTTGTGTTTTGGTCTGTTTTTCTCATACCATATGCAATAGGTCTACTATATTTGTTGTATGGAATGATTGTTAAGTGTACATGTCTAGCGGGCAGATGTCATGTGACCTTGACCTCATTTTCATGGTTCAGTGGTCAAAGTTAAGTTTTTATACGACCGCAAATTTTGAAAAAATTTTCGTCGTATATTGCTATCACGTTGGCGTCTGCGTCGTCGTCGTCGTCGTCGTCGTCGTCGTCGTCGTCCGGCGTCCGAATACTTTTAGTTTTCGCACTCTAACTTTAGTAAAAGTGAATAGAAATCTATGAAATTTTAACACAAGGTTTATGACCATAAAAGGAAGGTTGGTATTGATTTTGGGAGTTTTGGTCCCAACATTTTAGGAATAAGGGGCCAAAAAGGGCCCAAATAAGCATTTTCTTGGTTTTCGCACCATAACTTTAGTTTAAGTTAATAGAAATCTATGAAATTTTGACACAAGGTTTATGACCACAAAAGAAAGATTGGGATTGATTTTGGGAGTTTTGGTTTCAATAGTTTAGGAATAAGGGGCCAATAAAGGGCCCAAATAAGCATTTTTCTTGGTTTTTGCACAATAACCTTAGGTTAAGTAAATGGAAATCTATGAAATTTAAACACAATGTTTATGACCACAAAAGGAAGGTTGGTATTTATTTTGGGAGTTTAGGACCCAACAGATTAGGAATTAGGGGCCAAAAAGGGACCCAAATAAGCATTTTTCTTGGTTTTCGCACTATAATGTTAGTATAAGTAAATACAAATCTATGAAATTTAAACACAAGGCTTATGACCATAAAAGGAAGGTTGGTATTGATTTTGGGAGTTTTGGTCCCAACAGTTTAGGAAAAAGGGGCCCAAAGGGTCCAAAATTAAACTTTGTTTGATTTCATCAAAATTGAATAATTGGGGTTCTTTGATATGCCGAATCTAACTGTATATGTAGATTCTCAACTTTTGGTCCCGTTTTCAAATTGGTCTACATTAAGGTCCAAAGGGTCCAAAATTAAACTTAGTTTGATTTTGACAAAAAATGAATCGGTTGGGTTCTTTGATATGTTGAATCTAAAAATGTACTTAGATTCTTGATTATTGAAGTTTTTTTGGTCCAGTTTTCAAATTGGTCTACATTAAGGTCCAAAGGGTCCAAAATTAAACTTTGTTTGATTTCATCAAAAATTGAATCCTTGGGGTTCTTTGATATGCCAAATCTAACTGTGTATGTAGATTCTTCATTTTTGGTCCTGTTTTCAAATTTCAAATTCTACATTAAAGTCCAAAGGGTCCAAAATTAAACTAAGTTTGATTTTAACAAAAATTGAATTCTTGGGCCTCTTTGATATGCTGAATCTAAACATGTACTTAGATTTTTGATTATGGGCCCAGTTTTCAAGTTGGTCCAAATCAGGATCTAAAATTATTATATTAAGTATTGTGCAATAGCAAGTCTTTTCAATTGCACAGTATTGTGCAATGGCAAGAAATATCTAATTGCACAATATTGTGAAATAGCAAATTTTTTTTTAATTAGAGTTATCTTTCTTTGTCCAGAATAGTAAGCAAGAAATATCCTATTTGTGCAATAGCAAGAATTTTTTTTAATTGGAGTTATCTTTCTTTGTCCAGAATCAACTTAAATCTTTGTTATATACAATATACAATGTATATACACTTTTTACTACCAACTGATAAATTTAAATAATCTTTACCATTCAGTGATAACAAGCAGTTTTTTTACATCTTAATATTTTATGATGTATTTAAATGAGTAGTTATTGTTGCAAACTCCATTAGAAATTTGAATTGATATCAGTTTTGAAAAAGGGAAACGGGGATGTGAAAAAAAAGGGGGGGGGTTAAATTTTTCTCATTTCAGATTTCATAAATAAAAAGAAAATTTCTTCAAACATTTTTTTGAGAGGATTAATATTCAACAGCATAGTGATTTGCTCAAAGGCAAAAAAAACCTTTTAAGTTCATTAGACCACATTCATTCTGTGTCAGAAACCTATGCTGTGTCAACTATTTAATTTTAGATTTAAAAAGTTTGAAGAAGAAATCTTTAATTGATTTGTAAAATCTTGGCATTTGTTTTGTGTAAAAAAAACCCATGTAATGTCAAAAATTTGATCACAATCCAAATTCAGAGCTGTATCATGCTTGAATGTTTTGTCCATACTTGCCCCAACTGTTCAGGGTTCGACCTCTGCGGTCGTATAAAGCTGCGCCCTGCGGAGCACCTGGTTGAGTTTTGGTCTTTTTATCTAATGCTATATGCCATAGGTCAACTATATTTGGTGTATGGAAATATTTTATGATCTTTATGTCAAGAAAGCAGGTTTTATTTAACCGTGACCTCATTTTCACGGTTCATTGCACAGTGTTAAGTTTTTGTGTTTTGGTCTATTTTTCTTAAACTATAAGTAATGTGTCAACTATATATGTTGTATAGAAGCATTGTTAGCTGTACCTGTCTGCCTGGCATGGTTCATCTGACCTGGACCTCTTTTTCAAGGTTCATTGTATCTTGGTTAATGTTAAGTTTATGTGACAGTTGTAATAAAGCTTAGCTTTATACTTAGGACTATCAACATAATATCAATGATTAGTATAGAAGGCGAGACATTTCAGCGTGTGCACTCTTGTTGATTTTTTGTCAGATTTTCGGAATCCCCTGGTTTTATCCATTTGAATGCCTTGAAATATTTTGCCCAGTGACCCCCATTTTTCTTTTTGTAAATCTTTTACATGTATAAAGATAAGCCATCTGTTAAAGTCGTATAAAATTTTAATTACTTTAAACAGTTTTTAAGATCTTCAACTTGTCAATGATAAAGCTATGAAAAGTCAAGAGAGAATATTTTCCTGCCAAAATTTCAATGGCTAATATTTCAAAAACAAGCACGGTGATCCATTTATTTTATTTGCTCTTTGGATTCATTTATGAATCCCCTATCAATATAAGCTAGTGTTTTGAAAAGTTAATTACTTTGAAACTAAGAAGCGAACTCCCTTAAATTTATTTTCATAGGTCCATTTCAGAACAATTCATTTAAATTTGTGAAAAACAGTTAGTAAGTGTAATATTTTGTAACTGCAGGTGATACTGTAGAGGCGTAAAGTTGAAAAGAGTACCATTGTAGTGTTAATCAAATAATAAAAGGAGATGTTGATACACATCATTTAGACAACAACTCAACAACAACAAAACATAAAACCTTGTTTAAATTTATTTTTCAGAGCATGAAGAAAAGCAAAATAAGCTCAGAGCTCTTAGAAATAGACAAGATTTATTCCAAGAAGAGGTACTTTACTTTAAAATTATAGTTAACATATGGATTATTCAAATCCAGTGTTTTTAAGAATTAGGGTTTTGGGTTTGTCTTTTAATGAAGGGGTTAGGGTGGTGGATTCAAATGAGAACAGTTTGGTAAGTAAAGAATCAACTTATTGGGGCAGGAATTTAACATGGTTTTAGACATTATTTACTGATTTTTAGGACAAAATCTGGGAAACCTTAAAGTAAAATTGTATATGATCATACATGTCTTTACTAAAGTTGAAAAAATCTGTGAATAAATGATTCCCAAGTTTATGTTTAAAACTAGCATACTGCAAATACTTACCAAAAAAATCGTGTTTTGATTATTATGATGGTTCATTTTCAGGGTATGATTGCTCTCATTCTGGAAACCATTGACAAGTTCATCCAGTATAAAAGTAGGCGACACTTTGCCCATTATGCAGGCGAGGAGGCAGCTAGTAAATGGGATGACATATCAAGTTATTTATATCTGCTGTTAGGTAGGAATTTATGCACATATATCAAATTATATATTCATAGCCATTTTGTATGTAATATTTAAAATTCTCCAGATCTAGAAGATGAAAAAGAAAAAAAAAACTAGGTTTAAATTGTTCAGTTTGAACCAGCTACTTAAACATATACGAATTATAAAGAAATATTAAAAGTATTGTTGTTTAACATTCAATATGTAGTGAAAACAAATTTAAAGTAAGTTTTATACAGTATTACTTGCCAATTCAGTATTTATGATTTTACTTTTCTATTTCCCTAGCTGCCATGATTCGTGGTAACCGTGCCAACTGTGCCCAGTTTGCTCAATCCTATAGACTTGACTGGCTTGTCAGTAGGTTAGAAAGTCAGCAGTCATCAACAGGTAGGTTTATTGGTTTAAAATATAAGTAGGCTTTGATGCTTAACCTTTTACTAAGCATCTTGCACCATTTTAGAGAAATGAAAATAGAAACATCTAAGGTCTATATTTTTTGGTCTCCATAAAATGTACTTGATGCTATTAAAATTAATCTAGCACCTTGGCTATGGTGAATTTCTAATTCAAACTTTTATCCAAAAAAAAAAACCTAGTAAGGGACGACATCAAAAGTTCAATGGAGGATAAAAAAACTTTATTCATACAGTTTTTTCACTGACCCCCCTACCCCCTCTTAACTTAATTTGGGAAAAATTGATTGACCAAGAAGGATATATGTAAAATGATGTCAATTTATACAAAACTTGCAGCAATTTGACCCCTCCTCCCCACCCCCAAACTATTTGAATTAAGTTTTGTATCCTTCATTGATTTTTCGATGTCGTCCCTAAATCAATAGTCAATTGATAACAGATCATACCACATCTTCTTATATCTATTTGATCAGAATTAATAGTATTTTGTTAAATATCCAACATTTTAGTCTATGTCTAACCATGATCAATAACAGCAAGATGATTCAGATATACCACTAATTTATTCTTTACTGCTGAAACATTTATTTTTCCTTTTTAGCAACTGAATATACTATGTACTTTTATTGATTGTTGGTTTTAAGCATCATTTTGGGGCTATTTCTTGTCTGGGAGTTTTTATTAGGAGAGGAATCCAGAGTGCCCAGAGAAAACCATGACCTTTGATAGGAAAACTGACACTCCTAGTCAATAATGATTGGAGTTGGGTGCAACTGCAGGAGCAGGATTTGAACTCACAGCCTCAGTGTTGACTAGTTCAGGGATTACAGTAGTAGCACTAATTAGACTACTTGGCCACCGAGGCCCCATGTACTATTATTAGAAAGCACTAAACAAATATGATATCTATTTTTAATTTTAGGAGTCTTAGATGTGTTACATTGTGTACTAATAGACAGTCCTGAAGCTCTAAACATGATCAAAGAGAAACACATCATTACAATCATATCATTGATAGACAGAGCTGGCAGAGATCCAAAGGTATGTCTCAATTGACATTGCTACTTACCATAGCAAGATTAACATGAAGGGTAGTCAAATAGAATTTATAAACATTCAAACTTAATTAGCAGACTATTGATTATGGTCTCAATCAAGCTATAAATTTGATATGAATGGTGCCCTAAATGATTACATACAAAATAAAAAAACCTAGTCGAAAAATTATTGAACTAGAAATCCAAAATCTAACACACAGTTCTGATTTGTAGGTGCTAGATGTTTTACGTTCCTTGTGTGTAGGGAGTGGAGTAGCTGTTAGAACCAATCAGAATCTTATCTGTGATAACCTGTTACCTGGCCGAGATTTACTGCTGCAGACAAAACTGGTTGACCATGTTGCAAGGTAAATGTAGAACCAGTCAAATTCCTATCTGTGATTATCTGTTTCCAGGTCTTGAATATACTGCATACAAAACTAGTTGGATATATTGATAAATACTGCAAACAACTTATTTAAGCTCCTTTTGCAAGTTGAAACAAAAGGGACTAGAATTTGTTAAATTTTGATCTTCCTATACATTAATGTGTTAAGAAAATGATAAAAAACATTGAAAATAAATCTCTGTGAAGTCAACAAGGACCAAAGCAAAATTAAAAAAAGTTTTACATGTTTCTTTTTTCAGTATTAAGCCAAATATATATGTAGGAGTATTAGATGGATCAGCCATGTACAAGAAATGGTATTTTGAACTTGTTGTAATCCAGTTTGAATCAGCTACACATCTTCCACCCACTCTTAGAGTGGGCGTCGCCAATACCAATGGTTTTGTACCCTACCCTGGAGGAGGAGAACAATGGGGAGGCAATGCTGTTGGTGATGATTTGTATTCCTATGCATTTGATGGTGTCAATTTATGGACAGGTAAGTTCAGAGGAAGTTATTTTTATTTATGGTGTAAATTCTGATAATTTTGTAGATATTTTCAAATTACCAATATATTTCAGACTGTATCATCTTCTTTGCCATAAAACTTGAATAACTCTCAGATAGACAGTTTAACCCAACAGCATGTATACTTGGTATGAATTTTCATTGTCATGTTAACTTGAATGTTTTTAGATGATGTCACATTCTGCTCATTGTGAATGCTACTCATCTGAGATGGAAAGATTTCAAGTTCGTTCAGAGAGAGGTTGCTTTGAATGGTGTTGTAAAATGCATAGGTATAACTACAATTGGACAAGAAGATGGTGACCTGAAAAGATTAATAATTTAAGGTTCCTTGACACTCTTTATGTCATCTGTTCTTTTGTTTACTCTTAAACCCTCTACATTTCATAGTTGAAAGGCAGCACTTTATATTTTGTTATATTTTAGCAATTCGTGCTTTTTGTATAAAATTATAAACAATCCTTTCAGTTCATTTTAAAACATTTGATTACAGGTGGGAAATCAAAGCAGGTGAGAAGAAGTGGTCACCAGTTAGAACATGGTGATGTGATTGGTTGTTGTCTTGACCTTTCTGTACCACAGATAACTTTCACCTTGAATGGTATCAAGGTCAGAGGTGTCTTCAAGGATTTCAATCTTGATGGTCTGTTCTTCCCAGTTGTGTCAATGTCAGCTCGAGTAAGGTATGAAGTTCAGAAAAATATGAAACATGCAAGAAAATAAACTTTGAAGATGATTACCGGGTACTTCACCTTTCTGAATTCCAAAGACAGCATTTTTATTGTCTGATACAAAAATAGAATAAATGGCATGGATTTATAGCTAAATCCTCTTTATTTACCTCATTATCAGTCAGTCACAATATTTTGTGGTATATTTTGGATATATATTTCATTTAACAATTTTATGCTATTTATACAATTCTGGATTAATATATCAGCAGTTCATGTCAGATCCTACTTTCTTGCGCAAAAACTGTTTTGGGAATAAAATTTAGTAGTAAAACTTGGATTCAATGTTTTTATTTTTTATAGTTGTCGCTTTGTATTTGGTGGAGATCATGGTAAATTTAAGTTTGAACTACCAGATGGACATTCACCAGCCATAGAAGCATTACTCCCTAAAGAGAAATTAAAGTTGGACCAGTGTTTCTGGTTTGGAGACATCCACAGAAATGTCATACACGGACCAATGGAAATAGAATACACTCCATATGTGCCAAAACCAGTAGATACTGCTAATGTAAGTTTTAAATAATTAAACCTTAAACGAAATTTGTTTATATCAACCAAAATCACTCAGCTTTTTATGAAAAAGGAATGAAAAGGCTGATGAGAGTGAATTTTTTTAGGGCTACTATTGGTTCTTCTCCTGTCCTCATTGATAATAATAAATGTTCTATGTGTTGGGCTTTCTTTTTAAGATTTTTAATTGCTTACCCTTTTTGTCACCCTTTAGTTTTAAAAGCAAATTGGTTAGATAAAAATTTACATTTTGATATACATATACCATAATATTTTAATAAATGACACTCATTTACCATGTTAATTGATAGGTCATGAAATTTTATTAAAAAATGAAAGTTTCAGCAGAAAAACTTTTTATTTTTATTTTCAGATTCAGCTTCCAGCTTACATAGAAAATGTTCGTGATAGATTAGCAGAAAATTTACATGAGGTTTGGGCCGCTAGTAAGATAGAACAAGGATGGTCATTTGGTGAGGTAAATATTTTTTTATAAATTTGTGCTTGTAGCTATCTATCTGCTATATTTCTATTTAGTGTTTGTCAAAAGTGATGAGTGAAGATATTGTAAACTACAAGACAAGAAAAAGACCTGAATCAACAACCAACTTATAAGTGAAAGAAAACTTAACGAGTGTTTATCAATAAGAAAAAAAAACATAAATTGGCTAGATATTGTCATATAAAATTGATTGAAAATTTTACTATCATGTATTTTCATACAAGAAATATATTTTTAATTTTTAGGTGAGGGATGACCAAAGAAAAAAGAATCCAGCTGTTAATAGCTTTGAGAAAGTCCCCATGACAGAAAAGAAATATGTTATCACAGTTTCTTTCGAAACATTAAGGTAAAAGCTTTGAGAAAGTCCCACTAACAGTTATCACAGTTTCTTGTGAAACAGTGAAACATTACGGCAAAAATAGAAAATAACAAAAACAAAGAACTCCATGGAAGTTTCTGAAACTTAAATTATAAAGTAAAATTAATAGATATAAATGAGTATAGTCTCAAATTATTTCTGAAGTTAAAATCCAAAATGAGAGCAAACCGGAAAAAAAATAGACGTACTATACTTAAAAGTAAGGAGATGTTTCGGTTTGTGACTTGTGTTGCAGAGTACATTCTCAAAAATTAACAAAAGAATTTCCTAATCTTCTGGATAAGGCTTTGAATAAAGAAGTATGAATTTATGCTTAGGGTCTCAGTTTGACATTAAAGTAATGTCAAAAGGGCAGTTGGCAGATATTTAACAAGTAATTTTAAAATGAATATAATATGAAATTTAAATGTCAAGAGTTAAAAATCTATCAGACGTTGAGAGCAATTGAAATCAGAACTAATTATATATGATATGGATTAGGCGTACTGTACTAACGCTGTAATCATATCTATTGCAGGACATTACTAGCATTAGGTTATCACATCAGTATGGATAATCAGAAGAAAGAGAATAACAGAATGAAGACACATAAATTGCCAAACAAGTAAGTCGTGTTATTTAGTTTTTTCGAAATTTTTAAATTGGTGTATACATTTGACATATATGATTTATGGAATTGTGTACACATTTTTCTAATTACTACAAGTCTTTTTTTAAATCTTTTATATTTTACAACTTGAATGGCTATACACATTACCTAAATTCAGAAATAGAATAACTATTTAATGTGATTGCAGAAACAGGAATTGAAAATTCATTTGAGCCCAAAGTTTGTTGATGCTGTACTTCTGATTTTAAATGTTTGAAATAATTTATAAAATCAATCAAGATAACTTCTGTGTTAAATATGTGTAGACTTTGTAGAGAAGATCAAAACTGTGTATATTATTACTATTTTATTGTATATATTTTCTAGTTTCTTACAAAGTAATGGATACAAACCAGCACCTCTAGACCTGTCATATGTAACATTGAATGAATTAATGGAAGACTTGGTGGAGTTACTGGCAGAGAATACACATAATGTCTGGGCTAAAGACAGAATAAAGCATAACTGGACATACGGAACTTATGAGGTAAAATAGTCACAAAAAAGGGGAATAAATTTGGATAAATAATAAAAGATTTGAATAATCTGTAATTCTGAGTAACCTTATGGAAACATTTTGTTGTAAAATGATAGATTATTTTAATGATCATGTATTTAATATTGTTATGGATTTATATTTTAAGGACCTACACAACAAAAGAAGTCCTCATCTTGTGCCATACAACAAAGTGGATGATTCCATTAAAAAGGCTAACAGGTAAATCTTAACAAGTTTTGTATTTACATGACAGTGCTTTGACACATTTACAGTTTCCTATGCGGTCAATTCAGTTAAGAAGTTTTGAGCAAAACGAAATATATCTCTTGAAATCAAAATAGTCAATCCAAACTATGGTAATTCTAAGCACAACTTACTTGAATATAAGTTGCTTCATGATAGGAATAATTTTTTGAACTCAAAACATTATTTGAATAGTCTTGAATAAACTTATATGAAAGAGACCATTTGCAACATTAAGTTTTTTTTAATCAAATTCCATTAAAATATATAATGATTGATGTATCTAATTATAGCACATGTTTTCTTATATTTATTTTAATGTACTCTCTTCCCAGGGATCAAGCAAATCAAACAGTCAAGACGCTCCTTGCCTACGGATACAATTTGGAGCCTCCAACCAGTGAGACTGGTGAAAGTGCTCAAACAGGTAATTGTGTAGTATCCTTCATTACCTTAAAATCAAGCATGGAAAAAGTGTTGTTATTATATTTGCATTTTGATTTTTTACCAGCGGTCCTACATTTCCATAACTTAAATTTGTAATTAAGTTGTATTATTTAATTATTGTGATATCATTTCATGTGATATTTAAGTTATTGTGTCTGATTCTTGTCTTGATCAACCAAAAGATAATTTGAAATTAAATAGAGTCATTGCAAACAATTGATTAATGCATGTATAGTTTATGCTGTAATTGTAAATGCTCTTTTGTTCCGACGTTGGAAAGTTCCGAGCTGAAAGAACTAACTAGCGGAAAAGTTCCGGAGGAACTTATTAACTAGTTACTTTGTTCTTCCTCTGGTTTAAAAGTTCCACCAGAACAAAGTGACTAGTTGAAAAGTTCCAACAGAGCATATCAACTGGTTAGAAAGTTCCTTTTTGCCAAATTAGTCAAAACCAGAACTAACAAACTAGCCCAAATTTCCAACGGAACTTATCAACAAGTCACAAAGTTCCATTTAGAGACTTGATGCAAAGTTAAAGCGCAACATATTATATTTGAACCTTTCAAAGGGGAACCATGTTACTGATTACAAAAGTCAAAAGGAACTTATCAACTAGTCACAAAGTTCCTCTTTGGCAAATTAGTCAAAACCAGAACTTACAACCTAGCCCAAAAGTTCCAACGGAACTTATCAACCAGTCACAAAGTTCCATTTGGAGAATTGATGCAAAGTAAAATAGTTCTAATTTATTGTTATACATTAATCTGTAATTGATATTTTTAAAAGTACCCACATGAGGGTACTATGAATACTAAATTTGCATGATAATGCAACTTTATATTCTGTTTTATGTGAGCTATGAAATACATTTAAAAATTTTGCTAACTAGTTGTTCTGTTCAGCCAGAACTATTCAACTAGCTACATTGTTCAGGGACTTTTCAACTAGCTACATTGTTCAGGGACTTTTCAACTTGCTACTTTTTTCAGGAACTTTTCGACTGCACTCGGAATAAAACAACTAGTTGGAAAGTTCCATCGGAACGAAATAACTAGTTGAAAAGTTCCGCCGGAACAAAGTAACTGACGGAACATAGTGGCTGTTACATAGTTGTATGCATTGTTAATTGAGTCTCTGGATGGAGTAAATGAGTAAAAAGTTCTGAATAAAGATCAAAAAAATTTATGAAGAAAAGAGAAAAATAAAAAAAAAAAATAGACCCCAGAAAAAGAAAAGAATAGAGAATAATGAGATGCTGACATATTTAATATAAAAATAGAGCATAAGGGTAAAAATAGATCAAATCCCCAATCCAGACCCTCTTAATTCCCCAATGTTGTGGCTGCATCATTTTATTTTCTGCAATGTGTTTTATTTTAATGCTTTCTAAGGAAGTAAACTATTTGATCATTTGCTGAACTATGGAAATTTAAAAAATACAGGTATGCAACATTATTTATTTATTTATTTATTCATTATGCTTTAAAATATTTATGTGGTGTGCTCATTTTCAGGTTTTTAACTAGATAGATATTTTTTTATATTTAGCTTTATTTATTACTGATGTTTTCTTTATATGCACTCTGTTATTACTCATGACCATTTTTTTTTTATATCAGTTTCGTGTAAAGTGGAGTGGTGTTTTTCCTATCATGTTATACACGTGTGTACGAAAATATTTTGAATACATCTGATTCTTTAATAATAAGTTTTTTTTCTTCAATTTATTTAAGTATTTTTTTATGTACATTCTATTGCCAAATAATCCATGCAAAGTGTCTTTTCTTTTCAAGTTAAATTGTGTCAAAAGCTGTTCTAAAATAATTTGATTTGTTGTAATCAGAATTGTTCATGTTTCTTTTAATTTTTGGTATTCAAAATCCACAATTGTTTGTACATGTATATTAACAGTTATGCAGTTCATTTAAAGTATTTGACCTTTTAATATATTTTTGCCTGCCAGGTTCTCTTACAAGTATCTTGTATGTATCACAGATTTATGAATTTATTTGAAATGCAGAAATTAAAACAATTAACATTATTTAGACAATTGAACCATTATTTTTGTAGCATTATCAAGAGCATTAGGACAGAAGAAATCTAGAAATAGAACTTACAGAACCCAGCTTACATATGCTGTGTCTACAGGAAAATGGTAAAAATTTATTTCTTGTCTCATTGGTGTTTTTTTTTTTTGGCCTCATTTGAATTGTAGTAGATTTGTAAATATGTCTTGTACACAGTTCATTCAGAAATTAATGGATGTTTTTAAGAATGTGAAAACAGCCATCAGGTTCGCAATATTGAAAACTTTCATTCATAATTTCAGTAGTGATTTTCCTTCACAAAATGTTTCAAATCACAGTAATAAGATCTCACATATTTACCAGTAAGCAATTGATTCGCAATCATTCATTTCAATTTTTATTTTAAGTTTTCTACTGTAATCCAAATAAATTATAGTCAACTTTTTTTCTTGTAATTTTTATAGTTAGGATTGAACTATTGAAAGAAACACCTTTTCTTCTATGTGTAGCATTGAACTTTAGTTTTGTGTTATAGGTATTATGAATTTGAAGTGTTGACACCAGGCTTCATGAAAGTTGGATGGACCAAGGTAGATTCCAGCCCATGTGTTGAAATCGGTTTGGATGGTTCTTCTTATGGTTTTGATGGACTTTTGGTAAGTCTTTATATTTTTGTTCACTACTAGGATTTAGATTGCAGAATTTGTCATAAATTTAATACCAAAAAAGATTGTACTGGCTGGACCATTGAGTGTAACCAAGATGACTGGGTTTAAGTAAAGATAAAACAATCAGGAGCTGACTTTTATTTCACTACCAATTCAAATGGTGAAAAACTGAAAATACAAATATAAATACAATGTTACAATGTTTTCAATGATAATTAAAGTCCATTAAAAATACGGATAAACAGTTCGTAGATATATAAAGCTGTTAAAGTTCTTTATAATAATAAATAGATGAATATTCTTGAACATGTCTGGTTCTGTCTAAATTAAATTACCTAATCGCAGATACGAACAGTTTGAACGGTTAAATGTTCTACTTCCTTTATAACATAGGAAATATATTAAAACAGTTCATTGCTGATGTAAAGACATAATTTGTAATGTGTTAAAGGTAACTCACGCTGTGGTTAGCCACGAATTGTTCCTTTGGACAACGTGTCTGCTGAATGTTCCTTGCAGTTGTGCACACGGCCTGCTGAGCAGTTTTCGTCACTCAGAAGAAAGGGGAAGGAAACACGGGTTCCTACACTGTCCTGTATAAAACTCTTAAAACTGGAGCACATAAAGTGATGTACGCAATGAAACATAAACAATATGAAAGGATGATCACATGAAGAACAAATAATGAATAAGTTCCAGAACAAAGATCACAAGAAAAATATACAAAAAAGCAATAATTGGCTATATAGCAACTAATATAATGAAAATAGGTTTATAGACATGAAACTTGGTTTTAAAACTTGATTAGAAAACTGTTGGGATCTATGTATACTGAAAAATGTTTTATCTGTGAATTATAGGGTAGAAAATGGAACCAAGGTGGTGAGCAGTACGGGAAAATATGGCAAGCTGGAGATATCATTGGTTGTATGTTAGATCTTAATGATAAAACTTGTAGTAAGTAATATTATGTTTACTGAAAACATATAGTAAGGGATGACATGGATTAATATCAGCGACATAAAAACTTAGTTTTAGTTTTAATGCTCAGTTTCAATGAAAAAAACTCATGGCACATATCCATGATATACTGCACATCTGATTGTGATATCTTAGGTATGGTGTACATATCATTAGTGACACATTGTGCTAGTGACCTTATACACTAAATCTATGGGGTCAGTAAACCTCATATGGAATTTATATGGAATTTATTGACCCCATATATGTTGCATTAGGTAACTATGTAACAAATTTATTTTACCAACTTTCTTAACATGTGTCATTTAGACTAGTGGTCTATCAAAGTTATCAAGTCTTCAATATAAAGAAACAAGTCCAATTGATCTATATAAAAACAAGGCCAATAATAGCAACTTGTTATCTTTTAATGTGTTTCTGCATTTATTTCAATCGTTCATCGTCAATTTCTTCATTTGTTGTAGAGGCGAAATTTTTCAGTTTTTTCCTCAATGCTGTGTTGTTTTTATAAAAGGACATTGTACCGCTACTTACCAATGGTAACCATGTATTTTCTTAAAGCATAAATTTATTGATAGACGATGTATTTTGTTGGCTATTACAATTATTGTTTTTGATATTTTTCAGCCTTTTCTTTGAATGGAGAGCTGATGATGGATAATTTAGGACAGGAAATAGCTTTCCGAGGTATAGATGTTGCAGACTATGTACCAGCAATGACAATGGGAGTTTACCAGCAGGCAAAACTCAACTTTGGACAGGTACACATATAGTACCACGAACTTAGTCTTTTGCAATATACTAAGATGAAATCAACAGAAATTTTTGCTGGAAAATATTTGTTTGAAATTGTTGAAATATGATAAACAAGTATGAAAATATTTTAGATAAGTTGATTCAAATGTTTCAAGATCAAATGACCTCTGTGAAAGGGAAATATTGTCAGTATAGAAATTACATAGTCATTTTCAACCACATCTTTGTTCAAAGTAATTTGATGAGTGTTTCCGTCAATTTTATAATTCTGTAAAATATAATATTTGAACCTTTTATGTCTATGAACATAATAAATAATCTCTGTAAGTTGAAAATTTAAGAAATTTAGAAACTTGTATAATGCAACTGGATATCTCTTTATTTGAAACTTGCAATAAAAAAAATCTAATTGCTGTTTTTTCTATGATTTCATAATTTTGTCTATCTCATGAATAAATGCACAAAGTGATTTTTTAATGTACAATAAATTCTTCATTATATACTTTTGATTTGTAGGATGTAAATACTCTGAAATATTTCACATGTTGTGGATTACAAGAGGGATATGAACCATTCTGTGTGTGAGTATTTCTTGAATATTTTCATTCATTCTTATTTGAAGTTTCAATTATAACAAGGATTTCATATTGTTGATTTATTCTAATTTTTTTTTTAAAGTTTTGCTACTTTTTTCTGATTTTCACAAGAATGGTTTTAGTATTAACATGTTTTCTCAATGTAATCTCATTAAACAGAAATTACTCTGGTTAATTGTTTACGGAGTTTTACTGAAACATCCATGTTTTTCCAGCCAATAGTTTTGATTGTTCAGTTTGAGTAATGCTGATATATTTTACAGGAACATGACAAGACGTGTACCCTTGTGGTATGGTAAAGATTTACCATTGTTTGAACCTGTTGATGACAATCATCCAAGACTTCAGATTCAAAGAATACCTGGAGGGTAAGTTTACTTAAATAACAAAACTTAGAACAAATCAAAATCAGAAACTATGTTGGTTAAATTCAGAAATAATTCATGGGGGCTTGAATATGTTGTGATTTTACCACGAGTTGGCCCTTTATGACCTTCAACATTCAAACTTCTTGACTTTGTTAATTTGATACATACAACACTAAGCTCTATTGTCACAACTTAAAACCTACTTAATAAAATGAATGCTTTCTCTTTACAGGAGCCATGTCACACCTTGTTTGAAGGTTTTGTCAAAGACTTTTGGAACACTGGAAAAGGTTCATCTGGAATATCTAAGATTAAGTCTTCCAGTTCAGTGCAAAGATGAATTTCTGCATAGGTTTGTGAACCAATTCAGATTATTTTAACCAATTATATATCAATAGTTTATACAGAAATAATCAGAATATTTTATCAAAATAGTTTAATCAGTTTTATGGTACATAACAGAATAGTAATGGTTGTTTCATACCTGCCAAGTTTTCAAAATTTTTGCGTGCAAGATGGCTGCCATACTCCTAAAAAACCTTCAAGAGGGCCTTCAAATTCAGTGTCATGTTGTTTTTTGGCTTCTTCATACTTTTATATGATTCAATTCATTGTAAAAATTTCAATTTGGGAGCCTCCATGGGGGAAATCCCCTGCAAATAGTGACAGTTGGCAGGTATGTTGTTTGAGTACTCATTGTACTCTGAGCTATTCAGATCACCATTTTCTTGTTTGATTTGCCTCCCTCCCACAAAAAGAAAACAAAAATAAAAACATTACAAACAATCATAAGGCCTTTGTAGGCAAAATTAACATTGAAATCTACAAAGAAAATGGATATACTGCATGAAATAAAGTGACAGTGAGCCGTTTCCTCATAAACAACCACTGCACAAATGACGGATGATAGGGATAATATACATCAAACAGTGGGACATGTTGTCCAGCATTTTCTGTTAATATGAAATAAAACAGAACATTGAAATTACTGTAGATATCTTAATTAAATTATTCATCAATCAATTACCATTTTTTTTACAGAGATAGACATGTTGGTTTTCCAACATCGTTTGAGAGGAGAATGAATCTTGAAAATATCCGTCGTCATGAAATGGACATTGAAGAGGAACAACAAACACCTGATTCCTTGCCAGAGAATTACAGCGAGGCCATGAGTGAAGGTTCTATAGGGGGCAGTAAAATGACCACAGGTATTTGTCTTATCATGTATAGAGGATAGATAAATGACCGCAGGTACAATTTTGAGAAATTTTGACTAACTAGTCCCATCAAACTCTGAGGAGGCGGGCTAATTTTTAGTCAACTCTTGAAGGGATTGACAAAAGCATGTGCCCTTTTGCAGTCACTTTTCATGACCTTAAATGTAAAGGGATATATTCTGTGTGAGCTTAAAACTGAAAGTTAAAACTTTCATCTAAAGCAAAGATTCAAGGTTTATTAAAACTAATAATTTTTAGCTGAAAGAAGAATTAAATGAAAATACATGTGTCACTACCGATTTAGTAGAGACAAGTTACTCTGATGATAAATCATTTTGTTGATACAGAGCAGGTACATAAAAAATGTAAAAATGTTGAACCCTTTTTCATTTGTTTTTATTAAAAAAAAGACACTTTTTTAATATTTTATTTTTAAGTTTTACAAATTTTGTGTCAATAAATAAAAAAAATATTAATTTATTATGAAGTTAAGAAGCTATAGGAATGAAAACACATTTAACTAATTGTCTTAGATTATTTGAAAGGCAAAGGTAAAGAGGCTTTCAAAAGTGGCTACAACAAAATACTATTGCTGAAATTTTGGAAGACAGACAGTAATTATGCACATCAAGGCATTTTATAACTCTTAACTACTTTTCCTTTTTTTTATTAGATCTGGATTTTTTGCATGCTATTTAATTTATATAGTTTATAGAACATAGATTTAGGAACTAATCACACAAGATAAAAAAGAAAAGAGATGTGTTTCTGTGAAAAAAATTATGAAATGTATTAAAACTACTTTATTCTTGTATTCAAAGCTAAGAGATATGAAAAATGATAATGAATGGGAAAAAAAATGTGATTAAGGTATTTTTTTATTATATTTTTTTTAAATATGAGAATAGAATATGCTTTTAAATGAAATATAATAAAAAGAATATGCTATTAAACATAATAAAAAATGCATACATTTTTTTTGGACTTCGGGCAATTAAGAGCATTGCACATGGCTTTGGCACTGGTGTTCAATTAGATGGTATATGAAGGTCTTGCAATTTTTGGTGAACTTGTGGTACTGGTTTCCTGTCATACTGGCAGTAAAATCTTATTTAATTATATTGATATTTTTTTTAAATAATTGTAATAAATAAATGATTAAAATCAATTAATGTTGCCTTTTCACTCAAATCTTAATAATCAAGCAACAGTAAATCTGAATTTTCTAAAAATCTTTTAAAAAAGCTATGTTGGAATTATTCTTGGTTAACAATCGATTTCAAAATACCATGTTTATTTGACGCAGATGGACCTTCAGGCCATGGTCCGAGTTATTTTGTAGTGACCACACATTATGGTAAGAGTATATGTGTCTTGTCACATCAAGTGAATGCAGATTAACATATGATAACATCTGAATGTTATTACTGCACTTTAAATTTCACTGCATTTACAATTTAATTTTGAGCTGTGTGAAATGGAAATCTATGCTATTTGTTCTGCTATCTGATTTTCTCTCTTAAATTAATTGAATGTGTTCTTCTCAAATGATTTATACATTTTGAAAATGGACAATTTGTCCAACATTTCTATGCATGTCTTTTAAGAAAAGGGGGAAGACATACATGTTCATTAAAAAAGGGAAGAGAAGATACATGCCTATGAAGAAAATGGGGAGGTGATACATGCATATTAAGATAAAAGAGAGGAGATACAACAGATGCAATCAAAACCTATAAATCAGAGAAGACAGACAAATACCATGACCAAAACAAAAGATGAACTGACAAACTACAGTCTACTTGCACTATCTCAATAAACATGCAATGTTTTTCTGTACATTTTTCAATGGCATAAAAATACACTTTCTGAGAAAAATGTTGTATATACTTATTGATAAAAATCAAACCACCATCATAACTTTTAAGATGTAAAATGGTGTTGCCCAAAACATATTATAATGATAGGTCTGGTGATGAATGTTTAGAGGGGGTCTCATTGGGGGGTCCGATCCCGGATCCCGCTTATTGTTTTTTCAGATTCCTGTATCCCGCTTACACTATGTACGTAAGCAGTTTTCTTTTTTTTGTCATTTCCCGGGTCCCGCTAGACCTCATTTCCTGTTTTCAAAACACAATTATTTGACTTTCACATGTCACGCTTACAAAAAATCGGCAATCCCGCGTCACGCTTAGACCTCAATGAGACCCACTTTAGATAATTAATAGTCAGTGGAAATGTAAACTGTTTTTTACAATGTAAGTCATTAGGCTCCAGGTCATTATGGCTTGATTTTTTCCCCAGTTTTAAATCTTGACGATAGTTGTTTTTAATAAGTGGACATTATTTTTCTAATTCTCTTCACTGCTTTGTACTCATTATTCACAATACACATACAAACTTTGTTGTAAACTAACAAAGTTGTATGTAACAGAATTTTGAATGAGGTATGCATTGAATTATTATTCATGTTGTATATAAAACAATTGATGTTTCACAGTTGAATAAATCTAACAAGCTAAGAATTCAAAATGGAACTGCTGAAAAGGGTGCATCTCAAATAAAATTTTTGATTGATTGTTAAATTTTCATAAATGTATAAAAGAGCATCCCACATGGGGAACATTTATTTCTATATCTTGATTTACCTTTAGGTATTGAGTAATATTTATGTCACAAAAGCTGCTTTTAGAAATAAGAACTGTAAATATTTTCAGAAAAGTATACACAACTTCAAATTTTCTTTAAAGGCATCAGATTTGAAGTCCTTTTGGGATATTATTTATCAGTAAGATATCACCCTGAAAGTTCCATTTTGAAGACTTATTTTAAAAGCATGTGATTAGCATGTGTTTCTATAAAACAGAATCTGTAAGGAAAACGACAGAAAGTAGCAGTCCAACAAGCAGTGGTGGTGACGCCAGAAAGACGTCTAGTCAAACTGATACACCAAGTAGACAACCAAACGGTGACTTACAATCACCAGCCACTAGTCGTAAGTTAATTCCCTAGACAATGAAAAAATACCCTGTTAAAATTTTGACTAATTATGTCGAAAAATGTGGCTTATCCATGTTCTTTTCTCCAGTTAGTTTTACTTTGAAAACCCATGACAACTATACTTTACTTTGAAAACCCATGACAACATTTGAAATTGAATTTAGTTTTCTTATACTTATGTCTTTTCCTAACAGTTTACCTTGATACTAACTGATTAACAAATTGTTTAGAGCTAAATTTGATTGAGTTGAGTAAATATGTGCTTCATAGCTATTAAAGTTGCATTGGTTAATTTTTGATAATAAAACATGTACCTGACGATCTCCCTCTCTGTTTCACATAAAACAACTAGTTAATATCAAAGAAGAAAAAGAAAAAAATCCCCTGATTCTTAGTTTTAATTATTAAATTAAGAACCTAGTTACAATTTTTTTCATGACAATCATTATTCACTTTAAAGGCACGATTTGAAATAATAATAGGAATTAAGGTGGTACCTAACACTTTCACTAAAATCAATTTGGCTCGTTTAATTTTCATAAAATTTTGACAAAGTATTTACTTTGACCCTTTGACAAAAATGTAAAAATTTCAAAAATTTGAACCAACCATTTTATCAGAAAAATTACACTGGTTATATAGCAGTTTGACAAACACCAATATTGATCATTGAGAAGCTTAATATTCCCTTAACAACGCAACATAATTAAACGTTTAGCTGATTTTACAGAGCTATCTCCCTGTAGTGTTAGGTACCACCTTAAAGGCACGATTTGAAAAAATAATAGGAATTAAAGGAAATAAAATACAGTTTTGTATGACTTCAGTAATAAAAATTTTGAAAATCATTTTTACATATTTTTTTTAATATGTACATGTTTTATTTGAAGATTTACTGGTGTTTATAACATTAGGATTAACCAATGTTTTTACTGATACATCTTTAGCAACATTTATACTTACCCCTATTAACAATTGCAATGGAAGTTTCAGTTTCGAAGACCACATCAATTTTATTTATCCATCTAATTCTTCAAGAACTAAAATACATGTATCATTTTTTTACCTGATGATAAAAAAGAAGCCTTATGCCAATTGATTTGAACAGTTTTTTCTTTGCACATATCCATAAAAAGGTGATATACAGTTGAAAAAGGAAAAAATGATATAAGAAACATAGGGAAACCCTTGGATAAAATTGATGTGGTCTTGTCTGTTTTATGATCAGTCTATGTAAGGTACTAAATCAAATATGTATTGATAATTGATTTTATTACAACTTGTTGTATATTGAGTGTAAAAAAAAAGCTGAATGTTATTTGGTTACATTTTTTAATGTCTTTCACATGTTATTGCTATTTATTTACAGCAATAGATTTATGCTGGAGAATTAGAAATGACATATGGAAAATTTTTAATGAATTTATGTATAATTTTACCCCCCAAAAAAGTTCTCATTTTGTGTGTAAAATTTAACAGGTATATTAGACTGTATCAATATCAGTAGATGATACTATGATTGAATGCAATGAATATTTTTATTCCGTGTGTGCATATTGTTTTCAGTGAGAATCCCAACCCCTAAATAAATCAACAAACATGCCTATATATTAGAAAGAAGATTTGGTATGATTGCCAAAGAGACAACTCTCCACAAAGAGACCAAAATGACACAGAAAATAACAGTTATAGGTCACTGTACGGCCTTCAACAAAGAGCAATGCCCATACCGCATAGTCAGCTGTAAAAGGCCCCGATATGACAATGTAAAAGAATTCAAAATGTGAAAACTAATGTCCTAATTTATGTAAAATGCCTGTTAAAGAAATAATCATACAAAATTTTGAAAGAGATAATGTTTCCATTAACTAATTTTATTAAAGGATGTAATTTTTCCCTTAAGGTGGTACCCAACACTTTAACTAAAATTAATTTGGCTCGTTTAATTTTCTTGAAATTTTGATAAAGTATTTACTTTTAAAGTATATGAAATAAGATGAAGATCCCTTCTGAATGATTTAGGTAAAAGTTTTTTCAGAACAATAGAAGACTAAGAAACTGATAGATGGACTGATGAGCTAGAACATTAAAAACTAGATCTTTGGCTGATAAATCAAGAAAAAAAAGTCAGTTACAGAACTCTGTGAGGGTAAACATTCCCTGGTAAAGTTTTGAGATATAGTGTGAAATAATTTTGAGTATTTAATAGATGAATAATTGTCCAAACAGGTAATGTTTTCAAACATTTGTGTAAAGCTCAAATTGACAAAAGAGTTAAAATATTGTGTATATAAATATGATGAATGATTTTTTAACAGATGATGATGAAGATGATAGTTACAGCAGAGATAGTATGATGAATGGTGGCCACGAGAAATGTAAGTAACATATTCTAGTTTTACATGATTCAAAATGTACTTTTTGGTTTTATTGACAAAAAAATAGGTTATTTTTCCTTTTGAGATGTTATGTATTAATGCTGAAACACAAAATTGCTTAGGTGAAAACTGGTAAATCTATTACTGTGGATTCATTATTTTTCTTTGGATAACAATTTTCGTCGATTTCGTGGGTTCAGGTAAACCACAAAATTAAATGTTTAACAAAGGACAAATTTTCTATAGGCTTGTACAAAGACCTCGGCAAAACCATGAATTAAATACCCACGAATATACAAGTTTTCCTCATCACGAAAAATTTGTACCAACGAAAATAAATGAATCCTCAGAACTAGCATATAGTAAGCTGTTTCAGTTGAGCAGTAATATTTCTTATAATTTGATGTGATTTGAATTGACCTGAACAGATGAATTCTGAATGTACTGTTCTGAGAACATTAGAACCCAGAGGCACCTTTTATAAATATATGAATGGAATCTGCTGTAAAGGGTTACCAGGGTAATATGAATTCCTTACATTTTATACAAAGTTAAAGAAAATGAATTATCTTCTTGTAGCTATAGAAAGAGGATACACAGAGGAATCAATATCAGCTGATGACAGACGTAAAAAATTTCTCCGTCCACAAGGTCAAGGTCATTCTCTTGATGATAGTACCCAGGATGACAAATCTGTTGGACGAATGAAGTCTGCTGCCAGCGAATCACAGTTATCTTCCCATTCTGGTGGACAATCGTCACGCTTGACTGTACTAGGAGACAAGTTAATGGACACTGCTAAGGCTATTGGGGAGAAAGGAAATAAAAAGAGCAAAAATACATTCACAAACATCTTCAAGAAAAAGGGTAGGGATCTGTCCCCTGCAGAGTCTAAAAGAACAAGAAGTGTAGAATATGGCAGTCTTGATCGTAAGCAAGCCTCATCGTTTAGAAGAAGTCGAAATAAACACCGTGAATATCATGACCATGATACTAAAGTCCACACATTACCCACATCACAAACGATGGATTCAGTGGAAAGTGATAACGGACAGCCGTCACAAGGACCTGTAATAAACATTGAAGCTCCAAGAGGAATGATTCCCTATGAGTTTCAGGATGCCATGGGTAGAAGACAAAACTTAAATAGGGATTTTGGCGGTAGTGAAGGATCAGAACATTCTGACAGTGATTTTGCTGAACTTTCTGCAATGGCTGACATGATTGACGAGTACCAATACTCCATTAGGATATTCCCAGGTCAAGATCCAGCACAGGTGTTTGTAGGATGGGTGACACCTGGATTCCATTTTAATGAGAAAACATTTGAAACAAAGAAGATTAGACATGTTGTTGTTTCAGTTCTTGATGACGACTATAATTTAAAACAGAGGTAGGTAGTTTTACTGAGGTTTTGGTTGAATTGAGATTATTTAAGTAATTTTGAGAATTGATCATGAAAAAAAAATATATGGAGTGACTTTGACCTTAGGGCTTACCAATGAATAAAGATCCTGTTTAATTGCTCTATTATTATCACCATCACAATCATGTTCCAATTATGTAAACCTTTGTGAAATCATGGGTTTATATTTCATTGGGAAATCTGTATTTCATTGCAACCATTGTAATAACTCTAAATATCTTTATTTCTCAACAAACCAAAGTAAAAATGTAGCAAGCTACTAATTAAGAAAGCTTTAACAATCTAAAAATGCAATTTCTCATCAAAATTGATTGAAATTAAATTTCTATCAATCCTATATGATATTTTAGCTTAAGTAGAAAGAACTGTTACATGGTGTCTGCTGGTGACCTGCTTCAGAGGTATGGCAGCTCTTTACAGGAAGTGACATCAAAGAGGGCAACACCTGGTATCATAATTGGCTGCTGTATAGATATTTCTAGTGGCATGCTGAGCTTTAGCGTCAACGGCAAGGAGGTGGCCAACAAATTTGCAGTGGAACCCAACTCAAAGTTGTTCCCTGCTGTGATATGTGAACCTACAATAAAAGAAATGCTCCAGTTTGAACTGGGATTTACAAGGGTAAGTGGGACCAAATTGGAAAATACTGCCACTGTGTAACATTTACATATCTTTCTTCATATTTGTGGGGTGCTAGTTTTTATAAATTTGTTTCAAAAGTTGTAGAAAAGTAACAGGTTTTATATTTCATAATTGGACCCCAGCAGCGATATGAGTTGTATAATTGAATTTTGATGTATCCTTCCCCTATTATACACCTTATATGTGTTTGTTTTTCCATTCTATTTTTCTTGTAAAATAAAAATGTATTTTTGACATTTTTTTTACACAGACAATATTATTCAAAATTTAGTTTATTCTTTCCACATTTCAATGCAAAAAGTATAATTATTTGTTAGGTTTTGCAGCCTAGATTTAAAGTCTAAAGTGTATGTGATACAAGTTATTATAGAAACTTGTCACGCATACTGAAATAGATATCCTATGTTTATTTATTTTTTTATTTACTTGTAAAAAAATTTTCTTATAGGAAAATATAGAACACTGTTAAAGACTTTTTTAAACAAGAGTAAAATGTATACATGTAATTCTTCTTTCAGTTTGCACTGCCATTGTCAGCTGCAGTATTTAGAGGACCAAAACAGGCTGTGCCATCATGTCCACCAAGACTTGATGTCCAGACCCTGACTGATGGCTGCTGGTCCAGAGTCCCAGAACAGATGTTAAGCATACATTCACTTAAATTGTCTGGTATCAGAGGCTGGAGCATGCTTTGTGACCATCCAGGTAGGTCTTCAAGTTAAATCAGATTAAAAAAATCAAATAATATTTCAACAGTATTTACTTTTAAGATTTATATTTGAAAACATTCAAACATTCTAATGTTTAGAAGTTCCTAGACTGGGATTATTTCTAATAATTAATTGAGAATGAATGGGGATTGCAGGGCTGTAGCCAGGAATTTCCAGGGGGGGGGGGGGGGGAGGTATTTGGACTCTCAAACTCGACTTTAACAGTCACAATTCGAACAGAGAGTTGACTTTCACAGTGTTTATTTGTTTTCAAATACACTGGTTACGGGTATGGGAATGTGTCAAAGAGACAACAACCCGATCAAAGAGCAGAAAAAAGCCATAGGCCACCAATGGGTCTTATATTTTTTTCTGGAAATATTATTTATACCCTTTAAGAAAATGTAGAGACTACAGGGGATGTGCTTTTCTCCAATGATCCAAATTATTCTTGTTCTGTTTATGTAAAACAGACATATTTTCATTTGAGGCTGTTCCATGTCCATGTGTAATTTATAACAATGTCATACTTCTGTTATGTTGTGGCAGGGATGGAGATTTCAAATATTAACAAATATTCTCTAGAAGTCAGTAAATTTGTTTATATTTTAATATGACCTGTAGTTTTGTAGACAAGTTATATGTAAATAATATCATCTGTTTTAGAACAAATGAAGTGGCATTAATATTAATAACATCTAAATTTGTTTACAGTAAATATGATGGCTGTTTATATACCAGAGGAGGACAGATGCATGGATATCTTGGAATTGATAGAACAAAAAGATCTGTTAGAGTGAGTACATTAACACATTAGAATTAAAGGACCATGATAGTCTGTGGCTGCAAAAGTTTGGATAACATGAAATTGATTAAATATTTGAATTGTAAAAATCTTGAACTTTTTCCAGTAAACTTTGTTCTCGTACATTTAAATTAAACAAACTGAAAGGAATAGAAAACACTTGAAAAATACAGGAATTGAAACAAGCTCAATTATGCATTAGTTGTATAATTATTGGTGAAAAGGTCATTCTGATCTTGCTGTTGGTTTTCTTTGGGTACTAGTTATTGAAAAACCAATAGCAGTATATAATAGGTCACATTCTGTTAGTAAGGCAAACTGACTGTGCAAGGGCTGTATAGCCAGTCAAGATGACTAAAAACTTCCATTTGTTGAGTAAGGCTTATTGATTGGAAAAATTATTTTTACCATCATTTTTTTCAGGTTCCATGCCAAGACACTTGAATTGTACCAAGCTGTATGTTCCCATGGAAACCACAGAGTGGCCAATGCTCTAACACATCATGTGGATGAGAGGCTACTGATGTATTGTGTGCTCAGTGAAAGTAAGTCTCCCAATTAACCAAGATATGTTTTATAATCAAAGTTTAGTTAAGTCATTAATTGATTAAAGTATAGGCTGAATGTCTAATTATAGAAACTAGCACCTAGTTTAAAGAAATCCATATGAAAATAAGATGAATGCCAATAGCACTGCTCTCCATCAGACATCAAATGCCCTTTACAAAGAAAATGTAGTCATGGAAAGCACATGGTCACCTTGTAGTCCCAGGGTCACAACCTTCCCTTCTCTTTCATACCAATTTGTCATTGATAGCTATAGAAACTTGCAAATATGCCATAAGATATTTTCAAATGGCTTTTCTGAATAAACCTTCATGAAAAGTCATTGTCTTCATGGTAAACAACATGTCTAACTTTTCAATCATTTTTCATTATACCCCCGCTTTAAAAAAGGGGGGGTATACTGTTTTACCTCTGTCTGTCCGTCCGTCAGTCCGTCCGTCAGTCAGTCCGTCCCATGAAACTTTCGTCACATTTTTCTCAGGAACTACACATCCACCCTTTCTGTAATTTGGTATCAACATTTATATATGTCAGCCATACCGTGTGATGCGTTTTCAGATTCATCACTTGACAACTTCCTGTTTACCGAAAAAACTTGTATGATTTTACACATGATATTCAAGTTGAAAATTTTCGTCACATTTTTCTCAGGAACTACAATACAAGGATTTCTGAAATTTGGTTTCAGGATTTATATAAGTCAGCTATACCGTGTGATGCGTTTTCAGATTCATCACTCGACAACTTCCTGTTTACCGAACACTTGTATGATTTTACACATGATAACCAACTTGAAATTTTCGTCACATTTTTCTCAGGAACTACAATACAAGGATTTCTGAAATTTGGTTTCAGGATTTATATAAGTCAGCTATACGGTGTGATGCGTTTTCAGATTCATCACTCGACAACTTCCTGTTTACCGAACACTTGCATATTTTTACACTATTAATATTATCCACTTGCGGCGGGGGTATCATCAGTGAGCAGTAGCTCGCAGTTTCACTTGTTTTAATTTGCATCCAAATTTTGCTTTTGGTTATTGATGCTTTCTTAATTATTTGATATTTAAGAAATTATCAGTATACCTATAAATAAATGAGTATACAGTGTATATACAACTCATGCCAGTAAAAGATCAAAGTATATATACATTTGTGAAAAAAGACTAAATATTAATTCAATTTTTTTTTGCAGATATGTCAGGACCTATCAGAACTGGTTACCATAATTTACTGATAACTATGCATTTAGAATCACATGCTAGAGCAAGGTATGTTAGTGATATGTATATATATGGTCTAGTCAGCCCTAAACTGTGATACCTGCATGTAAAAAGTGTAATTTTATATAAATATAATGCAATGAATAATATAGAATAGATAAAGTACATGGAAAGGAAATCAGAAATCTCATCAGTATTGAAATAAATAGTTAAAATTTGATTTGCTGTACCTGCATAATATAAACTGAACTGGCTGTTTCTGTATTGACCCTAGTATAGATTTTTTAATTAGCTGCATTGGCCGTAAGCTCTTCAGGGTCTCTTGAATAATTCATCTAACCTCATATCTATACCAGGGCCAATACAGAGTTAGTTAGCCATTTGAATACACTATATTCTATTTTATCTTCTATCAGAACAAATTAAAAATTATAGCAAATATGTAGAGATTAAAACATAACATTACAGATTAATGAAATGGGGCAATTAGATACTTTAAAATTGTATGGGTTTTTTTGTTGCAGACTTCTGACACAGAATGAGTTTATTGTACCACTAACAAACACTA
This sequence comes from Mytilus galloprovincialis, assembly GCF_965363235.1. Lineage (NCBI taxonomy): Eukaryota > Metazoa > Mollusca > Bivalvia > Mytilida > Mytilidae > Mytilus > Mytilus galloprovincialis. The sequence goes on from NC_134840.1 coordinate 92,087,634, forward strand.
CTAAGGATCTCAGATTGTATCGTAAAACAAGTATTGGACATGAAACTAAAATCAAAGATACCATACCTAATATGGACGACAGTGTATCTATCAGACCTCAACTAGCTATCTCAGAAAAGGAAATAGACACTAGGTAATTATTAATAATAAAGTTCTATAAGCAATTTTTGTAGTCTATCTTCATGATGTTTTAATTTGAAGCTTTTCGTCCACTTGTCCCAGTGATTAAGCTCAAAATGTTTGTATTGATTCACCATACATTTGACAATATTTATATATGCAGTGTATCATATTAATTTGAGATTTTTCAAGTCAAATGAAAAAAAATTAAAAAATCTTAATATGTTAATGATACTTCCAGTAATGACATTGTATTTATAGTGTATTACAGAAATGATTTGCTTATATGAGTTGGATTACATAGTCTTAGTTTATAGCCTTGAATAAAAGCATCTAGTAAAATATCATCTGTACTATGGAGAATATGAAACCAAAAACCTAAAAGTTGTAAACAAAATGATTTTTGAATTGTTTGAAAAATGAATTACATTTTGCTTGTTGTTGAAGACCATACATTTACCTATTGCTAAAATTCTATGGCATTTGGTCTCTTGTGTAGAGTTGTTTCATGGGCAATCATATGATATTGTCTTATTTTAATGAACATATTACTTTTAAGGGTAAAAACAGCTGGCAAAGATTCAACAGCACCATATTTCCCTGTGGAAACTCTGAAGACTTATGTTATGCAAAACTTGAGAGAGGCTGTTATCAAAGGAGCCGCCCACATCAGAGACCCAATAGGAGGCAGCAATGCTAATCTTTTTGTGTAAGTTATTTGATGCAATAGCAATATCAAAACATGGATGTTTTTTGGTCTTTTTTGGTTTGTTTGACAATCATACCACATTTTTTTTATTAAACTCAACTTGAAAAATAAACTATACATACCATATTTAGGATAGGGAATACAATGTATTAAATTTCCCCCGGGAATGATGGTAGGTTTCTGAATTACATGATTTGAAGTTGATGATTATTATGCATACCAATTAAAATAAGTAGAAACCAATGTGCTCAAATAACCATTGAAAGTAGCAAACATATCTTATTTGATATTTTGATTTAATGAGCCCTTATATGTATAGACATACCTTGTATGAAATTGTGAACGGAAATGGGGAATATGTCAAAGAGACAACAACCTGACCTAAGGAAATAACAGCCAAAGGTGGCAATGGATTCAATGCAGCGAGAAAATCATGGCCCCTAAATAAAAATGTGAAATAGTTCAGTGAAAATGGACGTCATACTAAACTATGTATATGTTTTAACCGCAAATATTTCAAACAGAAAAAAATATCAAATATCATCTTAATAGCAACAATGTAAACCAACATAGTAATAACTGATTAACTTTTATTGTTTTATTTTAGACCTTTACTAAAGGTTTGTGACAAACTTTTGGTGATGGGAAGATTCAGTGACGGAGATTTACTGAAGTTACTGATTCTTATCAATCCACAGGTGTTTGATGATAATAAAGAGTCGGGTTAGTAAATACATTAACTAGATTAAGACTAATGATTGATGGTAGAAAATCTTAGATGTGAAGTTAATGCTGTACCATTTTATTTATCTACTCTGTCACCCAATAACCTCAAGAAGATTTTTTTTTATTAGAAAGGTAAACATAAACATGTAACTACTTATGATTTATAAAAAGATAATGTTTAGAACATAGAAGTAATACACAATAGCTGAATGTATTTATTTATTTATTGTTGTGTTTCGTAGGTTCCAGAGTAGGACTTTTGCACATGAAACTTGAGGATGCAGTTAAACTAGAGGTAATTAGTTTTAATTAGTTTTATCAATTTTAAAAATCCACATTTTTTTATCATTTAGAATTTGATAGGGGATATTTCTTATATAAGAATTTTATATCATTGACTATCATTTTCTACGCATGTCCACTTCCCTTTTAGACAAGGTCTTGACAACATATATTATTGTATGAATTTAGAGGATTAATTTCACATGTGAAATATTGCATGATGTTTATTTGACTTGGAAATCACGATATTTCATTGAAACCAATAATATTTATTCCTTTATTTCTCATTGTTTTTATTATAGGTTTGTCACATCCTTCAGCATCTATGTGATATTCAGCTGAGACATAGAGTGGAGTCCATTACTGCATTCTCTGACAAATTTGTCTATGCTTGTCAACATGTAAGTATGGCTAACTTTAACGGTTGGGTTATGTTCATTGTTGAAGGTTGTGTGGAGAGCTATAGTTGTTTACATCTACGTCACTTGGTCTCTAGTAGATATTTGACATTTTGACAATCATACCACATTTTTTATTTTATTAGTAGGAAATAGTTAGATTTATCTATTTTGCCATATTTTAGCTATAACATGTTTGTTTATTGCATTTCAAAATGCCTCTGATGAAAATTATAATATATATGTAAAGCAGAATAGAAACATATCTTGTGATGTGCTGAAAGGGAGTCAGCTATTTTTGTCTTCTATTATTTTGGTGAAGTTCTAATGCAACCAACAAAATTTGAAGTCCGAGCTATGGTATGGTTTTCTATTTCAGGACCAAAAGAAAAGGTACAACGATATCAAACAAGCTGACCTTCCATCATCTGTAACGGCTAGAATGACAAGAGAATTTAGATGCCCACCACATGAACAGGTCTGTAAAATTGCTTTATTCTGGAAGTGTTATTGTTGTTGTTCCATTTCTGAAATGTTTGAGCAGTTTGCTTTTTGAAATTTTTAAGTTGTTGTTTTATTCTTGAAATATTTTTAAAAGGTTGTTGTTTTATTCCGGACATGTGTAAGTTATTGTTTTATTGTCTCGCCTTGACAGAGTCAAAAAGCAAGACATAGGTATGCTGATTCTGGCGTCAGCGACGTCAACAATGTATTAGTTTGTCTAGTTTAGGGTGAACCACAAGTGGTAGGTCAATCATATTTGGTATGCAGTTGTATAAGCATTGGCACATCTCAATTCCATGGAGATTATTTGGCCCTGCCCCCTCAGTCATGGTCTATTGACTTGGAAACTGCTTATTTTACATATATTAGTTTGTGATTAGGTCAGTTGAAGGGGAACCATTAGTGGTAGGTCAACGATATTCAGTATGCAGTTGTATAAACATTGGCATATCTCATTTCCATAGAGATAATTTGGCTCCCTCTCTTAGTCATTGTCTATTGACTTTGAAAATTTTTCTAAGTTATCAAGTATTAGTTTGTGATATGGTCAGTTCAAGGGGAAGCATTAGTGGTAGGCCAATGTTAATTGGTATTCAGTTGTATAAGCATTTGAACATCTCATTTCCATGGAGAATATTTGGCCTTGCCCCTCAGTCACAGTCTAATGACTTTGAAACTGATCTTAGTTTATATGTATTAGTTTGTGATTAGATCAGTTTAAGATGAACTGCTAATGTTAAGTCAATGATATTTGGTATGCAAATTTATTGGCATTTGCAGGTATTGTTTCCATGGAGATTATATATTCCCATCTCTCTTCATAGTTCATTGGCATTGATAGTTCTACATAGTTTACAATTTTATGTTTGTATTTAGGTTTGGGAACGACTAACAGTAAGTCAATGGTATTTGGTATGCAGTTGTATAAGCATTGGCACATCTCATTTACATGGAGATTGTTCAGCCATGTAAGTCATGGTTTATTGACTTTGAATATTTGCATAACTTGTGTTAGATGTTAAAGTATTGCTATTACAAAAAGACGAGACATGTCTCTGTGATAACAGTTTATACTTCTCATGTTTAAGGATTATTAAAAATCCAGATATATAATAATTTGATTATATTTTCTGCTGCAGATGAGGAATCTTCTGATTTTCAAATCAGCAGAAGAAGATGAGAATGGTCTGCCATGTCCATGTGGGTTATCCATCAGAGATATGCTATGGAATTTCCATAGTCAGATACTGACACATTGCTCCATGCCAACACAACCAGAACAAGAGGACAAACCAACAGAGACTGAAGCCAAAGAGGAACCAGTCAACACACCAACAATGGGGGAGAAACTCATGCAGTTAGTGTTGAAAAAGAAGGAAGAGGAGAATACTCTCGCCAAAGAGCCAGAGGAGAACAAAATAGGTACGGATTGTGTGTATGGACACATTTATATGTTCACCTTGCTGTATTAATTAGTTGTTATTTGAATGAAACAAGGAAAGACTGACAATGCCAACGGAAAATATAAGCAAGGTACAAACAAAAGAATAAAAAGACCAACAGTGATGTCTAAGAATGAACATAGAAAGGTTGACTCTCAACTTAAAACTAGGAATTAAAAAAGGATCTACCGAAGGAAGTTTCAAAATCAATATATAAAAACCAAACTTGCATTTCTGTTATATATTATTTGAGTTTTGTGGTGTAATGTAAATAAATATGAGTTTTATGGTATAATGCATTTTTTTTTATTTGTACAGACACCATCCAAAAACTGATACAGAAAACTATGATAACCTGGGCCCAAGAGGACTTTATTGTGAACCAGGATCTAGTCAGAGAAATGTTCAGCTTATTGTACAGACAGTATAATGGTATTGGTGAGGTAGGTGTTAGTACTTGATGTGTTTATTGTTATTTTGATTGAGGTCAGTAACTATAGAAACAATATTATCTGGACTTGCTGCAAAGTTTTGTATGAGTATGATTTCCTTGGTGCGTTTTCAACAAGTTGTGAAGTTATCCTTTTCTGTTACTAACAATACCTAGATTCTTCTTTGGCTGTAGCATACTCGTTAACCATGAATTGGAAATTGTCTTTACAATGATCAGTGATACCTAAGCCTAAGGGTATATAAACAAACAATTTTTATACGACCGCAAAAATTTTAATTTTTTGGTCGTATATTGCTATCACGTTGGTGTCGTCGTCGTCGTCGTTGTCCGAATACTTTTAGTTTTTGCACTCTAACTTTAGTAAAAGTGAATAGAAATCAATGAAATTTTAACACAAGGTTTATGACCACAAAAGGAAGGTTGGGATTGATTTTGGGAGTTTTGGTCCCAACATTTTAGGAATTAGGGGCCAAAAAGGGCCCAAATAAGCATTTTCTTGGTTTTCGCACTATAACTTTAGTTTAAGTGAATAGAAATCTATGAAATTTTGACACAAGGTTTATGACCACAAAAAGAAGGTTGGGATTGATTTTGGGAGTTTTGGTTCCAACAGTTTAGGAATTAAGGGCCAAAAAAGGGCCCAAATAAGCATTATTCTTGGTTTTCGCACAATAACTTTAGTATAAGTAAATAGAAATCAATGAAATTTTAACACAAGGTTTATGACCATAAAAGGAAGGTTGGGTTTAATTTTGGGAGTTTTGGTCCTAACAGTTTAGGAATAAGGGGCCCAAAGGGTCCAAAATTGAACTTTGTGTGATTTCATCAAAAATTGAATAATTGGGGTTCTTTGATATGCCGAATCTAACTATGTATGTAGATTCTTAATTTTTGGTCCCGTTTTCAAATTGGTCTACATTAAGGTCCAAAGGGTCCAAAATTAAACTTAGTTTGATTTTAACAAAAATTGAATCCTTGGGGTTCTTTGATATGCTGAATTTAAAAATGTACTTAGATTTTTAATTATTGGCCTAGTTTTCAAGTTGGTCCAAATGGGGGTCCAAAATTAAACTTTGTTTGATTTCATCAAAAATTGAATAAATGGGTTCTTTGATATGCCAAATCTAACTGTGTATGTAGATTCTTAATTTTTGGTCCAGTTTTCAAATTGGTCTACATTAAGGTCCAAAGGGTCCAAAATTAAACTAAGTTTGATTTTAACAAAAATTAAATTCTTGGGCTTATTTGATATGCTTTATCTAAATATGTACTTTGATTTTTGATTATGAGCCCAGTTTTCAAGTTTGTCCAAATCAGGATTCCATATCAAGTATTGTGCAATAGCAAGAAATTTTCAATTGCACAGTATTGCACAATAGCAAGAAATATCTAATTGCACAATATTGTGCAATAGCAATTAATTTTCAATTGGAGTTATCTTTCTTTGTATAGAATAGTAGTTGATAATATATGTTGGAAATTTGCCAGACATGACTATGATGTCATTTTCTATTTTTATTTGCCAATAACTTTATGTAAATAACTTCATTGGAAATTTGCCAATATAAAATGTTGCTGATGAAGCTTTTTTTCCTTATCTTATCTAAAATGTTTTTAGATAATGTATGTTGGACATTTGCCAGACATGACTATGATGTCATTTTCTATTTTTATTTGCCAATAACTTTATGTAAATAACTTCATTGGAAATTTGCCAATATAAATTTTGCTGATGAAGTTTTTTTTTATTGTTTTATACAATAAACAATGTATATTCACTTTTACTACCAACCAATCTTTACCATTCAGTGATAACAAGCACTTTATTTTACATTTTAATATTTTATGATGTATTTAAAAGAGTATTTATTGTTGCAAACTCCATTAGAAATTTGAATTGATATCAGTTTTGGAAAAAGGGAAACGGGGATGTGAAAAAAAAATGGGGGGGGGGGGGGGGTTAAATTTTTCTCATTTCAGATTTCATAAATAAAAAGAAAATTTCTTCAAACATTTTTTTGAGAGGATTAATATTCAACAGCATAGTGAATTGCTCAAAGGCAAAAAAAAACTTTTAAGTTCATTAGACCACATTCATTCTGTGTCAGAAACCTATGCTGTGTCAACTATTTAATTTTAGATTTAAAAAGTTTGAAGAAGAAATCTTTAATTGATTTGTAAAATCTTGACATTTGTTTTGTGTAAAAAAAAACCATGTAATGTCAAAAATTTTATCACAATCCAAATTCAGACCTGTATCATGCTTGAATGATTTGTCCATACTTGCCCCAACTGTTCAGGGTTCGACCTCTGCGGTCGTATAAAGCTGTGCCCTGCGGAGCACCTGGTTATCATGATACATTGATCTTTCTATCTCTGAGGCCTAAAACACTTTAAGAAAATCACAGCTAGAGTGCTGAAGACTTGATTAAAATAAAAGATGGTTTCTTTTATGAAGTTAAAGACCCCGTTTGAAACTCAAGTTCAATTTTTATGCCCCACCTATGATAGTAGTCAAGTATGGTCAAGGTAGTTTTTGATGAAGTTGAAGTCCAATCAACTTGAAACTTAGTACACATGTTCCCTGTGATATGATCTTTCTAATTTTAATGCCAAATTAAAGTATTGACCCCAATTTCACGGTCCACTGCGAGTGGGGCATCTGTGTACTATGGACACATTCTTGTTAAAACCTCAAATCATGTTTCTTGACATTTGACATTTCAGCTTCTATCCGCTCTAGAGAAAGCCTATGTTATAAGTAATGCCAGTAAAGACGACATCAATATATTACTGAGAGCTTTGGGGAATATAAGATCTCTGTTACTAGTACAGGCTGATAGAGACGAAGAGGAACTGATGAAAAATAGTCTCAAGTATGTTTATTCACCATGGAATCTTAATATGCATTTATATTTTGATCAAGTGTTTAAATAAGCTTTTATGAAAATACTTAAGTCACTTAGCAGAATTTTTCAAACTGTTATAATTTGTAAGGATTATCTGCATTAAGTTAGATATAGGAAGTTGTGGTATGAGTGCCAATGAGACAACTCTCCATCCAAATAACCCATTTCATTGAAAAATTGCAATTATTATTTTTCTGATCTGAAAGTTAACAATGATGAGAATTGCTTAAAACTAGGTTCACATTTTTACCTCCTTTTGGGAGAATTATTTCAAAAAGATTAATGGTAGATAAGATAACATTTATTTCAAAAAGATTAATGGTAGATAAGATAAGATTTATTTCAAATTCATATATAGGGATCAGATTTTCGAAATGTAAATCAAAATTAAAATAAAAATCATGACGTTTCCAAGGACCTCTATCTATAAAATCTTTTAAATGATTGAAAAATGTAATGTCAGCCATGTAGTTGTGAGAAGAAATAAAGAACTGAAGAAGGCCAATGGCCGAAACATCTTAAAAAATTGGTTTATTGATACAATTATAAAATTAAAATCTTATCTGTTATGGAAATTCAAATTTCAGAGAGTTAATGGACAACAAAGTATTCTTCCAGCATCCAGATTTGATGAGAGCATTATGTGTGCATGAAACAGTCATGCAATTAATGGTGAACACTTTAAATAAAGCACAACAACAACAACAATCCACAACTTCAGGCATGCCAGAGGCTAGTCAGGGAAGGAGAAGTTCTGTTGCTAGGAGGGGATCCTTTCAACAACAACAGGGGAGACGACCCTCTTTCACGCTCCAACAAGTGGAACAGACTAAGGTATGGTTACCATAGTTACATTCTTTCATCTTTATTATCATATTTAGCTACATCAGTTCACAGCAGGTTTGTAGCAAGCTATTAGGAAAAGTTCTGATATGATTTCTACCATAGTTTCTTTATTGATTAAATTACCCATTTTCAAACTGACAGTGAAAAATAATATAGCAGTCAGAAATTTTAACAGGGTTTTGCTTTATCAGTGATTCTGAAATCTAGGGTCTTCTACAAATCATTTTTTGGTCCAAATGCTTGAAATGCAAATAGGCAATTATGTTTGGTATGAAGGTATGATAAACAGTTGAGGTACCATAATCCCTGTGATATATCTTTTAAGATACTGGTTGTCCGTGAGGGCACAAAGCACTCAGTGTCTTATGTTACAGTATTGACGTTATTCAAATGATACATTATGTCTACAAATTTCTAGTTCTTGTTTTAAAACTATTACCTCTGGGTACCTTTGACCCTTTTAGCTGTTCTGTGTAGGTCTTTTGGGTTTTGTTTGCTATCAAACATTTTTTATTTTCTGGTGAAGATTATTTTTTTTAGAAACTATAGTTGTGAAATACAGAAATCATATCAAGTAGATTTTTTATTTTTATTGCCTTTTTGTAGAAATCATTAGATAACACCTTTACTTAATGGTATTTAATTAATGCACCCATAAAGCATATCAAATGCTTGTGTCATAACCCTTTTTATTGCCTTTGGAAAAACAAACCATTAGTATAAAATCATATGAGAACTTCTTTTTTTTATTAACAAATTCAGATGTGCATCAACTATTTGAAAAAAGACAGAAATATAAGTTCTATCAAAATAATTAAGAAGAAATAAAATTACTTAATTAAAATGCTTGAATGTTCTTAAATAGAATATTTGCATTTGAGATAAAGAAGAAATTAAGTCACAAAACAATGTATATTTAACTGTTATAGCTTTCTGCATGCCTGCATTTTATTATAAATGCAAATTAGCTGAGTACTGAGTAATTATGTAAGCTAAAACATATACACAAACAAAACTTATAGTAGTTAGATCAGAATTTATAAATTTTGCACCAAATGCATGAGCATATATACAGTATGAAAATATCATTAATTCACTAACACAACTAGTAAAGGCATTGATAATATAATATAGTGCCGTGAATCACCGTGATAGTATAAAAAAAAATCTTAAAACATTTGAGGAAATTGCAATGGAAACAGCTAATGACTTTGGCATTCAAATTTCGTTGAATCACTAACAATTATGAGCTGAGGATATTACCATGCTAATACAATACAATTTACAAAACCAATGGGCAAAACAATATTTTCAAGTTGCAGGTTGATTTCTAATTTTTAAACTGATCAATTGTTATAGCTGGTTTTGTAATGATAGGATGTTGGTATAAAGACGTTGCAGTGTGATGAAAATATTCTTTCCACCCAATTCAATTTATTGACTCTCTGTTTCATAAAAAGCTTGGAATAATTGATTTCCTAGTTAGCATGTAATTTTAATACAACCTCACTGCTATGTAAAAAAAAAACGTCAACTTTTCATAAATTTAATGATAACAAAATATTTGGTAACAGCAAAACATTAGTATTTATTTCTAGAATTTCCATAGAATTTTTCAAATGTTTTAAGATTTTTTAAAAGTAATAACAGTCAATAAACACAAGCTTTTACATCCAGCCTTAGCTTAAAGCAAATAAGCACAGGAAATTACTTTTGTTTTCTTTGCACTGAAGCTTACAATTAAGGAACTGAAGAAAACCTGGGTAAGTTTAAGTACCTTTCTATCTAAGAATCAAGCAGACGATTAAAACAAAAGGTTAAGGTTAAAAATCCTTAGAATAATTATTTTTTATCATCACTTGTTTTTGGGATATGAAAAAAAAAATCTTTGATTTGTGCTGTGTTAATGGATTTATATAGAATGCGCTATAAAAAAAAATCATTTCAAGGGAGATAAACCTTATATTTTGTAATGCAAGATGTTGAATATTAAAATAATATAAAATCTGATCTGTGTCGAAGATGTATTGTATATTTTTTATTCTGCCTGATTCTCAAATGGACAACTACTTAAAAGTTATTCGTGAACACATTCCTGTTGATGTTTTTATTTAATTTTTCGTGGCCCAGTTTTAGTTTTTACTGTAAAATCTGTTCTATATTTTATTATTTTAAATTTATTTTATATTCTTATTTGAAAATTATTGCTATGGCTGGAGAAGAAAAGTTCTTTTTCAAAGCCCTGACAAAACAGTTTTAAGTGTTAGAATGGAAAAAAAATCTGGTATATGTTTTTAAAAAGGCGGACTTATACACAAATTTCTGATCAGCCTATCATGCATGTTGTTTACTAGCACCTCCCAGTTATGTAAATTAGTGATTTCCTTAGAATCCTATCAACTGTTGTATAATATTGATATAGGGGTGCGAATGTCACCTCTTTACAATGGGCTGCATCATTCCAAGTAGATATAGTTTGTTGTAACTAGTCAATTCTCAAAAAAACAATATTTGTTGTTGAAAATTGATAGATAATCACCAATTACTTGTTCCATCTGACAGGATTCCATACCATAAATTTTCGTTTCAGTTCTTTAACATAACTTTTAAATTTCAAAACTTAAAGATGACCTTTCTCTATATTTTTGAATCCATTTGTTATATTATTGGATGATCATAAAGTTTAACGAGATCCATGTTACTGAAACAGAAAAATGTTTTTAACAGTCATTGATTTTCACAGTAGTTTTAGAAAACCTTATAATGCCAAACTTTGTTTGACAAATATGATCTTTCATACATGTTAAAAGAACAACAACACTTTTGCAATTCATATTTCAAGAATTTACGATTCATCCAACTGAATTTACAATTTCTGTCTTAAATTTTAGATAAATTTCCGATATTTTAGTTGAAAATGTATTAATTTAGATAACTCCCAAGTGAAAATTGATAAATACTGTTATGATTGGCACATTCATGATATGTTGTAAGAGAGGATATTTCTCCCATAATTTTATAGTTTTTTCTATTTAGAAGAATGAATGAAAAGCTATAATGACTATAACAGAGTGAATTAGAATTATATGTTTAACTGGAAAAACTAATTTAATGATAAATTTTATTATAGGATGCAGCAGCAGAAATGGTAGTAATGTGCTGCAGATTCTTGTGTTATTTCTGTCGTACAAGTCGTCAGAATCAGAGAGCCATGTTTGAACATCTCAGCTACTTACTGGAGAACAGCAGCATGTTACTGGGTAAATATCTTTACACACTTGATAAACAAAACCATTTTTATTCCTTGCATGAAGCGAAATGAATTTGTTACACTAAACAGTGAGTGAATAGAATCATTCATTGAATCATGTTATATAAAAGTTTGACAATTTTCTTGCCAAAATATAAATTTACGGACCTTTCAAATTTAAGGTCATCAATGCATTGAAACAGTTTCCATGTTTCTTTTCGTAGGGGGATTTGTGAAGTTTGAATGGAACTTGATGTCTTTTTTCAAGTGTTAATAATTATAAAAATCAAACTGTTTTTCAGCTCGTCCTTCACTTAGAGGATCATGTCCACTGGATGTGGCTTACTCTTCATTAATGGACAATAATGAACTGGCCCTGGCCCTAAGGGAGACAAACTTAGAGAGGATAGCAATGTATCTATCTAGATGTGGGGTACAGAGCAATGCTGAGCTGTTAGAGAAAGGTTACCCTGACATTGGTTGGGATCCAGTAGAAGGAGAGAGATTCCTCGATTTTCTTAGATTCTGTGTATGGGTCAATGGTAAGAAGAATATAAAAATAATTCTGTTGATTACCGGTACTGTAAATTCAGAAATTATTGCGATGTTTTATTATTGTGAGAAATGTGACAGGATTATAATCGCAATAATTTAAACTCGATTTCAATTTTTTTTTTATATGAATTTAATAGGATTTTTCTCACATGCAAAAAATGAAATTGTGTTTTAGTCTAAAACGACAAAATCGCAATAATAAATGCACACAATAATTTCTGAATTACAGTAGTTAATTTCTATGTTTGAGCAGTCAACGTTTTTTTATGATTCATTATGTAAACAGAGACTGTACACGTCAACAATAGATTGCATAATCATATCATACTATTTGTTATAAAAATCTTCAGATTACAAACACCTCACAATGTAACTCTTTGAGACAAATATGAAATATGTGTCAGTGCCAGTAGAAAATGAATAACAGGCCTTAGGTTTGATCGTTTGATGTTTAAAAAAACATATTATTGACCAAAAATAAATGGGTCTATCACCCTTCTTGATCTTTCTTAAGAAAATTCCTTTGTCAATTCAGTCATATTTGTTTTCTAATATCAGGTGAAAGTGTGGAAGAAAATGCCAACCTTGTCGTAAGACTTCTGATCCGTAGACCAGAATGTCTGGGCCCTGCCTTAAGAGGTGAAGGAGGTGGTCTTTTCAAAGCAGTCAAAGATGGAATTAAAATGTCTCAACAGATAATTACAGCAAGGGATGGTAACTCTGCTCACTTCCTATCAGCCATGATGGACGATGACTCTGATGGTAGAATCTTGTACCAAAGGTATACAATATAATTTGGCTTGAATTTTCTAGATCTGACAAAAATAAACTCTTAAGTCGATATACATTTCATAGGTTTTTATTGAAGAAAGAATACATCTTATTGAAAAAAAAATGTGAAGTTACAAATTTTATCTCAGCTGTAAAAACTAACAATGACAGAAATACTATTTATCTGTCACAAATCTAGACTACAAATTGTCTTTTGAAGCAACATAACCAGATATACTACAAAGTGTTATTCTACAGACAGAATATTGACAATTTTACATTGAGCTTGTAACTATCATCATTTAACCTTTTTCTTTTTCAGTAAATACGATTTCAACACCTTACCACCTGAAGATGATGAAGACTACATAGACATGGGAGGAGCCATCATGAACTTTTATGCTGGGCTTGTGGACCTTCTAGGAAGATGTGCCCCTGATGCAGAGACCATTAAATCTGGACGAAGTGACTCCATTAGGGCTAGAGCTATACTGAGAAGTTTAGTCTCCATGGAAGACTTAGAAAAAGTTCTAGGATTGAGCTTCATCTTGCCAGCTGGACCTACTATGTCTGCTGATAGTATGTGTTGTGTATTTGCAGTAGAATGTCATTTTGACAGATTGTCTTGAAGAAAGAATTTATTTTATTTTTTATAATCAGAAAAGTATATTTCCTTGCTCGCTAAGTTTTCATTTATCTAAGTATTTATTGCAAGTTGAATTATGGAAACTCATGAAAAAAAGATAGTATAGATGTTTCTGAACATTTTAATTAATGATTTCATGTAAAAGTAAATAATATTACAGTGCTATATTGCAAATGAAGTAATTTGGTGAAAGAATTTTTTTTTTTTAGAAATACAACAGTTTGACTGCTAACTGAGGACTTTTAAATATATTTACAAAAAGATATTTGTTTGATATTTTCTGAAAAATATAATGATTTATGTTTTTTTCAGCGGAAAGCCAAGAAGGAGATGAAGGTGGAGCTCCAGAGTCAGACATGCCCCCAGGTCTAAACCCGGTCCACAAATCCTCTATCATGTTATTCCTGGAGAGAGTTTATGGTCTCCCTGACCAGGAAACTTTCTTCAGGATTCTAGAAGAGGGTATTCTCCCTGACCTGAGGGCTGCTACAACTCTGGACACAGTAAGTAAAGTAGGTAGTCTTTAAATTCTAAGCCTGAGCCGAGTGATCCTTTGATCCTTTTAAGTTCATTTCCAGACCAAGTAAGTGTTAGAATTCAAACTTGTACAGCAACCAACCTCACACATTCTTCTATTCATATTTGAAGGTTCTTTGAAAATGTTCATTAACACAGAAAAATATTTTTTTGTTTTAACCAATTAGTGGATGCTGACATTACAAGTTATTTGATGTGTAAAAGTACTTAAAATTTGTGGACTTTTGGATGTTACTGAACCAACGAAAAGACATTTTGCAAAAATGTTTTTATTTCCTGCAATCGCAGATAAATGAACAATTCCTGTATTGTTTTCATGCATTTTGAATTCAGGGTTTCTAACATTAAACATAGCAAAATAATTTAAAAGAATGTTAATAAAAAATGGTACACCACAAATAAAAGATCTTTTACATTTTAACCCATTTGAACTGAACTGATATGCAATTGTAAATTAAAATGACCATTTACCACACATTTGTTTTCCTTCATACATTCCTTTTTTACCTGTAATGATAACACACGTGTACTATAATTGTAATTGTATTTGAGGTTAATTTTAAGTTCATTGACAATTGAAGACTCAAACTTGCATGGCAGTCTGATTTAACTTTAACTCCATCAATCTTTTTCATTTATTGACCAGTTGTTTTGCATTTTATTCATATGAAAAATAATTATTCAACAACAGCATGAAATAAGTTGCCATTTTATTTAACTTAGGCTGTAAATGATCTTAATTTCATATTTTTGTGTCGACATTTTTATACAAATTTACCTTTCACATTTTATTACATATTTATCTATCATTTTTGATAAAACTAAATATATTGTCATTTCTGTGCTCAGCCATGTTCATTGATTTGTTAAATAAGATTTCATCTTCTAAGGTGTACAAAGTGTATAATTAAATTTTTTTATTTAAAAAAATGCTCCTTGTTAACTTTGGGAAATAATTGAGGGTTAAAATTCTTGCAATGTCCTTTTAAAAAAAATACCAATGTACATGATGTTTTATATAAACCTTTTCAGGCCTCAGCATCAGAAAGTGATTTTGCCTTAGCTCTAAATCGTTACATCGGAGGTTCAGTTTTACCACTGTTGACCAGACATAGTCACTTCTTTGAGAATGCTGACCATGCTTCAACACTATTGGACTCTACACTAAACACTGTGTACAGACTGTCAAAGTGCAGATCACTGACAAAAGGTCAGAGAGAGGCTGTCTCAGACTTCCTCGTTTCATTTACAAAGTAAGTTCTCATTAGGTCTGTAGGATCTTAACTTATAAAAAAAAGTTTAAGTACTGACTGTTTGAATATATGGCATGCATTTCTTTTTGATTTAATACAAAAGATTTAATCTTATAATTTCTGAAATAGAAGTATCATTTTTACATAATAAAGTATTCTTATTAGAATCATTAATCCATTATTGTTAATCAGTCAAGAAAATAAGGCTTTTTTTTGCTTTAGTAATTACTGTAAACCAACTTATTTTCGTGGATACTTTATTTCGTGTTTAGCCCTTTCTATATCATTTTGCGATTTTAAAATAAACTTGATGTAGTTAAATAAAGAAAGATCCAAGTTTTGCATATTTGCGAAAGTCGCGAAAATAAATCGCTCGCAAAATTTAGTTGGTTTACAGTACTAATTTATTAATAGACCAAATGACATTTAAAAGATATGAAGACTACTAAAACTATCTGTAAAAGTCCAATTTAAAACTTTTGGTCCAGGAAAGACTAAATAATTTGGCCAAATGACCATTAAAAATCTTAAATCTTGGAAGTATCCCCAATGACAAAAATACTTGCTTGTGCTTGTCCATATTGTGCAAAAACTATTTCTTGTAATTTTGTATTTTATCTTTTTAATATCTGTCTTTCAGTCAGTTGAGACCCTCCATGATGACAGGTTTGTTGAGGAAACTTACAGTGGATGTTCCTCATCTAAATGAGAATTCTGTTGTACCATTACGAGTGTTGACAGCATACTACAAGAGATGTGGATCTTACTATAGTTCTGGTGGATCATGGGGATCCTATGGGTCAGCCACAGACGAGGAGAAAAGACTAACCATGATCTTGTTTACTGGAATATTTGATTCTTTGTCACACAGGGTAAATAATTTTTATGATCTTTCCTTTTTAAATTGGTTGATAGAAATTGATATTTGGTCACATTTGCTCAAAATTTGTTTTTGACCTAAAGATGGACTACAAAAATGAATTCATATTCAGACAATATTTATTCAGATTCTTTATAACAAGCCTGACCATACCAGATTTTGCTGCATTTATAAGACACTCAGTTTTTCATCTTCTTTGAAATTATGAGTTGTATTTCAGTTGTATTAATCTGACCATATGTTTTCCAGGAATATGACCCAGAATTATTTTCCAAGGCATTACCATGTCTGTCAGCCATTGGCTGTGCCTTGTCACCTGACTACTCTCTAACCAAACAAGATGACATGAGGCCAATAGATGTAGGATCTAATTTGGATGGAACCTATAATCCTCAGCCACTGGACACAAGGGGTATCTCTATTAATCAGTTCTTAGATCAGGCTATTGGCAAATTTGCTGAGCATTACCATGATGTTTGGGCTATCAAAAAGGTAAGTTGATTAAGAAATCTTTATTTTAGGGCAAAAACTTATCTGTTTGAGAACAAATTCTACGTGATCAGTGATTAAATCAACAATTTAAGAAAGCATGTATTCTCTTTTTCATTGATTGATTGATTTGAAAGAGGAAACAGTATTTTCATTTGTTTTATTTTGTATAAGATCTTTACTTTCAATGTTTCTTGGTGATTTTTGCAAACACTGACTAATATTTTTGTAGGATATCACTGATGATATTATCTCTGTGAGAATATATAGTCTAAATTATGCTTTCCATTTACAGATGGATAGCGGCTGGCTCTTTGGTACAATGTATGATGAAGATAGAATGACACATCCTCTGTTAAAACCATACCATTTACTAGATGAAAAGGTATGTTGATTTACAATTAACTTAAACTATAAATGCAGTTCAAAATGAGAATATTAAAGATGTAAATAATAAAAGTTAAAATTTAAAATAAAAATTATTACTTCGGATTCATTATTATTCATTGAAAATCATTTTTCATGGATTAAGAGGTTACCAAGGAACAATGAACTCCAATGTCCAACCAATTACAAATTTTCTATAAGAATGTATGCAGACTCTGGCAAAATCATGAAATCAAATACTCATGAAAATGATTTTTTTCCTCAATATACGAACATTGATACCCAAGAAAAATAAATGAATCCACAGTATAGTTGATTATACATGCAAAAAATGTCTCCTGTACTGGAGGTTAGTTTTCAAAAGAAAGTGTATTCCTTTCTTGAATTATGTTGATTGTCTTTGGTTTATTTTTCCAGGCCAAAAACAAGTATATACATCCTGCCAAGGAGAGTGTAAGGTCAATGCTATACTGGGGATGGGCTTTAGAGCAGGACCAACAAAGACAAGCTGCCAACAGAGACAGTATGAGGAGACGGATGTCCAAAGATGGGGTAATGAGTCAAAATATATGTAGGCTTTACAAATTACGCAAGAATCTAAATTTATAGTAGCAGGAAAGCTGCTTTTGCAGATTTGGACCAAAGTGAACATAGACTAAGAAAAGACAATCATGAAGTATCACAAGATTTTTGCAAAAAAACTTAAATTTATTAACTTTAAAATTGATTAAATAAAAATGGAAATTTCTTGTGTTAATATGGGTTAATATCATGTTCAATAGATATAATGAATGAAAAAAAAAAAGTTTCTTTTTAGGCAAGCCATGGATACAGTCCTAAACCATTTGACCTCCGTAACATGACCTTGACGAGAGATATTCAGGTAGAAATGATTGCATATTTAAACTTGTTATACTACTTAAAGTATTTGGAAATAGACAAATCATTAGATGTTCAGCCAAAACCATTGATATATTAGTTTATTTATATTTTCTGTGTGTCATAATGTAACAGAGAATTTTCTCTGGCAGTGTAGTCTTTTCTTTTGGAAGACAGTTGTATTAAAAATATCCTGTCAAATACTGACTGAATAAAAACTATAGTGTTAAGATATTTCATGTACTGCAAGTTCTACTCTTACAATATCACTATATTGCTATGGTTACACCAAGGATCCGGAAATTTTTTCACCTAATTTCGGTCATTTTGGGATAACTTAAAAGTTGGTGCCCTTTTTCAAACAAAATTGTGTGTATGCTCATACAGTCATACTCGTAGCATTAACGAACTTGTTTAACTGTTGCATCGCATTTACTTCAGAAATTTCCCTACCATTTTCCTTAAAATCGATCTTGAGCAATAAAAGGAATGCAACAGTTTAAAAATGAAATGATTTTAATGACTCAAAACGATAAATTTCTCAAACTTCGCTTACGTTTCTTTCGATTTTGAAGCCAAAATTATAACCGGATGTTTTACGACAATAGTAAAACGACCAATTCCGGACTCATTTCCGGGATTAGTTTTGTTTATCAAATTCACAGGAAATCGTCGGCTTTTTAACTGTTTTACCTTTAATAGTGTTTGAATATTAATTATAATAGTTGGACTTGTTTAATTTAGCATGAAATCATTTTGAATTTACGATTTAGTGTCTAATTTGCGGAAAAGAATTTCAAGCATGCGTATTAGTAAACAAAGCACGTGTGTTTGTAGTGAAACAATATTTTGTACTACGTAAATTAATTTAATTTTAATTTAATTTTAAATCAGAATTGACAATTGTCTAAGCTGAGAAAAGTAATAAAACAATGCAGACAGTTGTTATGAACTTTTAATTTCTTTTAAATATTAGTTCTGAGCTCGTGATCAATAAAAAAATTAATTAAAAACGCAGGTAAAGAGATGAGCGATCATTAGCCAATATTTCCCAGAGGCATTAATTACTATAGTTATTAGGAGGGCCCTCAGGATTATAACACTTTACTGGAGTGGCAGTTTTATTACAGGAAAAGGGTAACAAACAAAAAATAAGTTCAAAATGTCGATTTAGACAATGTTAGAAACTCGATCTCAACGAAATGACATTGAATGACCGAAATTATTTCTGTAAAAAAATAGAATTTGTCCTAAATCCCAATTACTCATTTAGGACAAAATACTTTCAGTTTAGGTCAAGACTGGCATATATGACCGTTTCCGGACCCTTGGGTTACACTAATCATCACAGTTGTCACAACTTGTGTTTTTTTTTAAGATCAATTCTAAAAATTAAGGTGGTACCTAACACTACAGGGAGATAACTCTGTAAAATCAGCTAAACGTTTAATATGTTGTGTTGTTAAGGGATTATTAAGCTTCTCAATGATCAAAATTAATGTTTGTGAAACTGCTATATAGTCTGTAATTTTTTTGACAAAGCGGTTGGTTCAAATATTTTTAATTTTTTATATTTTTGTCAAAGGGTCAAAGTAAATACTTTGTAAAAATTTCATGAAAATTAAACGAGCCAAATTAATTTTAGTGAAGGTGTTGGGTACCACCTTAAGATAAGGAAACAACATATTAATTACCTGGGTTAATTTCCTGAATTACCTGAGAAATTTTAGTTTCAACATTAGTTGATGTTTTAAATTGCTCTTGGTAAAATTAAGAAGAATTTATCAACCGCAAGAACCTTTTCTTTGAAATCTCCACACAAATTCTAATACACTTTCATTATTATATTCATTTGATTGTAGAACTGTAATGTTTTGCTGTACAATCTCAAATTATATATTACAGAATATGATAGAGAAATTGTCAAATGATTCACATGATATGTGGGCCTTTAAGAAAAGAGTGGAGCTTGAAGAACTTGGTAAGAAGCTACTATAAATATAATATTATTCTGTGATATGATGCAGATATTGTGTAATTAATTCAGAAATTTTTGCGATGTTTTATTATTTCAAAAAATTGGGACAGGATTAACGAAAAATTGTGTGATAAATTTTGATAGCATTATATATATAAACATTTCCTGAAATCACAATTATTAATCCTACATTTTTGTCAATTATTCAATAATGGCAATACTAAATATCCCCAAAGCTTCTTAATCTACAGTATATTGGAAATGGACTGCAAAAATTTATTTGTTGAAAATGTAATCAAAATAAAATTGAGAATGGAAATGGGGAATGTTTTTTAAGAGAGAACAACCAGACCAAAGAGTAGAAAACAAAGTCTAAATTCAGGGGAAATGCGCTCTTGAGACAAAGTGCTGTCTCATTTATGTATACATCCCAACTTCTTTGTATTCAGCATGAAGTTTCAACAATATTGAGAATGAAATCAGGTACGGTACTCAAGAAGAGCAAGCATATTCTGATATATTGGTGGATTGTTGTTTACAGCAAATTCCATTGAGTGTGTAGCCAAAGGTAATATCTTTGGTTAGCTTGCTTGTTA
This sequence comes from Mytilus galloprovincialis, assembly GCF_965363235.1. Taxonomy (NCBI): domain Eukaryota; kingdom Metazoa; phylum Mollusca; class Bivalvia; order Mytilida; family Mytilidae; genus Mytilus; species Mytilus galloprovincialis. The sequence continues at coordinate 92,108,245 of NC_134840.1, forward strand.
GCTGAACCGTAACGTCATTAGGTGAGGTATACTACCCTCCTTTCAAAGTAGCATAGTCCAACAGACAGATAGATTGGTTTTCTGTAGGACTAGTCTATTTATAAAATAGGGTAGTTTACCTAACCTAACAATAACTTCACGGTTCAGCAAACAAGCAAGCTAACCAAAGATATTACCTTTGGCTACACACTCAATGGAATTCGCTGTAAGAGATAGTGGCAAATTACCCTACTTGGAATGTTGCATAGGTCATATTTCTGAGTGGTCTAAGATAATAATGAGGTATATTCTGTAAGGATAAATTTGTGAATGGAATAAAATAAATGTATTTATTTTATAGGAGGTGGTGTCCATCCTCTGACCGTTCCTTATGACACATTAACTGACAAGGAAAAGAAGAAGTACAGAGATCATGCTACAGAACTTCTCAAATTTTTACAGTTCCAAGGTTTTAGAATATCAAGGTTAGTGTAGTAAAATATACTTATTATATACTGGACTTTTTACTCTGGTGTATGAAATCTTTGGACAGGTTACCCATGGTATGACATTCTAGTAATTGGTCAAGTACTTTTTACTCTGGTGTATGACATCTTTGGGCAGGTTACCCATGGTATGACATTCTAGTAATTGGTCAAGTACTTTTTACTCTGGTGTATGACATCTTTGGACAGGTTACCCATGGTATGACATTCTAGTAATTGGTCAAGTACTTTTTACTCTGGTGTATGACATCTTTGGACAGGTTACCCATGGTATGACATTCTAGTAATTGGTCAAGTATTAAAAAACAAAAAGAATTTCAATCAAGCTTATAATCAGACTATTTTTGAATAAAATTAACTGTTTAGGTTTGGTTTTTTATTTATAGAAAACATAAACCAGAATATCCTATGACAGAGTAGGTAAAGAGTAAAATCACAAAAATACCTAAGTCAGAGGAAAATGGAAAGTCCCTTATCAAATGGCAAAACCAAAGCTCATACACATCAAATGAATGGATAACAACTGTCATATTCTTGACTTGGTACAGGCACAACATGTCGAAAAAACTTAGGATTCAAAAATCTGTAATATGAAAATACTTTATCCTCAAACATTGATTATAAGTCACACAGAAAATTCACCAATGCTAGACACCTTTAGTTGTCATGGAAATAAATGATGCTTCAGCAAGTTTTCTTGACTTGATCTTAAGTTTTAAAATTGATTTGTGTTTAGATATCTTTGACATAATAAATTTTATGAATATGAGAATCCAATAGAATTTTTTTTTTTTAATTATTATATTTGATGAAAGTTTCATCAATATTATTTGCTTGGTTAATAATGTGGATATATTTTTGCAAACTGGTATATAATCTTTAGGTAATGTGATTGGAAAATTTAACTTATTGTAAATATTGAACTAAAATTTAGACAATGGTTAAAAAAGACTTTGCTTATTAAAGAAATAACCTGTTGGTGGTAATAATTCTTCAAAAGTTTACTTCATAATTCAAGTAAATTAACAATATGTTTGAGTTGAACAATATATATTGGAATTTATGGGCAAGTAAAAAATATATTTCTTTAGTCCTTGACCTAGTAGGAGCACAGTTGTATTGCAGTATAGATAACAAATTTGTTAACCATATTTCATTGCTACTTTGCAGTTTAACTTTTAGTATATGATTTCAGTTTTTTGAAAATTTTTAAAAGCTTTCTTGATGAAATTAAAATTGAAGGTATAATTTGCAAGAAAAGTGGTTAACAATCTGAGGTTTATACTGTAAATATCTACATTTTCATGCATTCATGTCATACTCCCAACTTTATTACATGTGTCTTCTTTTCTTGTAATGCATTATAGCTGTTTTCTATATAATATTTGGTGTATTTCTTTATTTCTGTGAAAAAGTAGACTAATTGTTCTTATAATTTGAGAAAATTTGAATTACTATTTTCTTTTGTACAATTTCTATTCTGTGTTGGTGTTTTTCATGTTTTGATTGTTATGGTACATGTAGTATTGTACATGCATTATTCTCGTCCTAGGTGTCAAACTATAGTGTATTTTATTTTTTCTGTCTTGTATAAAGAAAGTTCTGTTGTAGGTTACATGTCTGTCTGATGTATATTTTTTGTTCAATGTACAGTGGTATTTGTAAATTTACTCATATATACATTTTTAGCTCACCTGTCCCGAAGGGACAAGTGAGCTTATGCCATCACTTGGCGTCCGTCGTCGTCCGTCGTCTGTCGTCCGTCGTCTGTCGTCTGTCGTCGTAAACTATTTCAAGAATCTTCTCCTCTGAAACTACTGGGCCAAATACTTTCAAACTTTAACTGAATGTTCCTTAGGGTATCTTATTTATAAATTGTATCCGAAGTTTTGATCTATCAACAAACATGGTCGCCATTGCTAAAAATAGAACATAGGGGTCAAATGCAGTTTTTGGCTTATAACTCAAAAACCAAAGCATTTAGAGCAAATCTGACATGGGGTAATATTGTTTATCAGGTCAAGATCTATCTGCCCTGGGGTAATATTGTTTATCAGGTCAAGATCTATCTGCCCTGAAATTTTCAGATGAATCAGACAACCAGTTATTGGGTTGCTGCCCCTGAATTGGTAATTTTAAGGAAATTTTGCTGTTTTTGGTTATTATCTTGAATATTATTATAGATAGAGATAAACTGTAAACAGGAATAATGTTCAGCAAAGTAAGATTTACAAATAAGTCAACATGACGGAAATGGTCAGTTGACCCCTTTAGGAGTTATTGCCCTTTATAGTCAATTTTTAACCATTTTTCGTAAATCTTAGTAATCTTTTACAAAAATCTTCTCCTCTGAAACTACTGGGCCAAATACTTCCAAATTTTAACTGAATGTTCCTTATGGTATCTAGTTTGTAAATTGTATCCGAAGTTGTGATCTATCAACAAACATGGTCCCCATCTCTAAAAATAGAACATAGGGGTCAAATGCAGTTTTTGGCTTATAACTCAAAAACCAAAGCATTTAGAGCAAATCTGACATGGGATAATATTGTTTATCAGGTCAAGATCTATCTGCCCTGAAATTTTCAGATGAATCAGACAACCTGTTGTTGGGTTGCTGCCCCTGAATTGGTAATTTTAAAGAAATTTTGCTGTTTTTGGTTATTATCTTGAATATTATTATAGATAGAGATAAACTGTAAACAGCAATAATGTTCAGCAAAGTAAGATTTACAAATAAGTCAACATGACGAAAATGGTCAGTTGACCCCTTTAGGAGTTATTGCCCTTTATAGTCAATTTTTAACCATTTTTCGTAAATCTTAGTAATCTTTTACAAAAATCTTCTCCTCTGAAACTACTGGGCCAAATACTTCCAAACTTTAACTGAATGTTCCTTAGGGTATCTAGTTTGTAAATTGTATCCGAAGTTATGATCTATCAACAAACATGGTTGCCATTGCTAAAAATAGAACATAGGGTCAAATGCAGTTTTTGGCTTATAACTCAAAAACCAAAGCATTTAGAGCAAATCTGACGTGGGTAATATTGTTTATCAGGTCAAGATCTATCTGCCCTGAAATTTTCAGATGAATCAGACAACCTGTTGTTGGGTTGCTGCCCCTGAATTGATAATTTTAAGGAAATTTTGCTGTTTTTGTTTATTATCTTGAATATAATTATAGATAGAAATAAACTGTAAACAGCAATAATGTTCAGCAAAGTAAGATCTTCAATTAAGTCAAATTGACCAAAATTGTCAATTGACCACTTAAGGAGTTATTGCCCTTTAAAGACTTTTTTCACAATTTGTTCATCATGTTGACTTACTTTAAAAAATCTTCTCCTTTGAAACTGCTGTATCAATTTCAGCCAAACTTAGGCTAAATGAGTTTCAGAGTATCTAGTATAAATTTTATATTTTATTTCCTTGTATGTCAAGAAACATAGCTCCTATGGCTAAAATAGAACATAGGAGAAAATGATTATTTTTTTTGGCTTTTGAAGAAAATAGGACGATCCAAAAAACATTTAAATAAATTGAAAAGCCAAAATAATCATTGATGAGAGATTTAACCAAAAGAATTAAGGTGAGCGATTCAGGCTCTTGAGAGCCTCTTGTTATAAAAAGTCAGAAAAAAAGTTTACAGGAAAATTTGAATGGGTAAAAAAGTTCCTAAAAATACATCTCCTGAAAAATCCTGCAGAATATATACATTTTGATATGGTTGTTTTTGAGAGGTACAATCAAGAAATGCTTAAAAGCATTTGTAAAGAAACTACTCATTAAAGTTCAGAAGAAAAAAATCGAAGCAGGAATTATTTTTATAGAAGAATATAACAAAACCTGTACATTAAACTCATACATGAATTTTGTTGGAAGAAACAAATAGTGGCTGAAATATCTTTCTTTATAGGAAAACCAAAGAAAAACATTTTAAATCGAAAGTTAAAACATTTATGACAACAAAATTCATTTATTTATGATTATGTAATTATTTGTTGTGACTTATGTTCTTTTATTTTCTTTTTCCCTCTTTTTGCACTTCTGTCCATCTTCCTTTACACATTCCTTCTTTGTGTGAACCTTTTGGTGTACCTAGCCACGACACATCAATAGAGAGACACACCAGTAGAGCTTCTGATTCTAGGAGAGACAAAGGTGCTAAGAATGAGAGTGAGGTCAATGTGTCAGCCACAGAGAAGAGATTTGCATACAGCTTGTTGGAGAAGCTACTACAGTATTTTGACAATGCATCAACCAACATTACACAGACAAGACCCAGTTCAAGATTCAGTAGAAGGGAGAGTTACTCAACTGCAACTGAAGATGTCAAATTCTTTGGAAAAGTAAGATTTCTCTTTTTTAAGATGTAAAACTTTCTTTGACGTGTGATATATATTTTGAAAACCATTTCTTTGATAACTAGATATTTATGAATTGTTTGATGATATTGTACCAATATTAAATAAAGAATCCTTCATAAAAAAGTCATTGATAATATTCCAGTAACATTGCTAGAAGCTGAATTTGAATTACAATTACATTTACCCTTTAAAGAAATGAAATTGATTACATTTAATACAATTACTTGATTTTTAAATACTATGTACAGACAAAATTTTAAAGTCTCATTTCTAAGAAATTCTTGCAAATAAAAATATTATTTTTACAAATATAGGTTGTACTACCATTTGTGGAGAAATACTTTGCTGCCCATAGGGATTATTTTATTGGCACCAGTACATCATCAGGAGGTAGTGCTTTGGCATCTGTAAAAGAAAAAGAAATGACTGCTAAGTATGTTGAATGATATTTATATGTATATAACCATGTATATTTATATGTTTAAACTCTGTATCGTTAGATGCTGATTTCCTGAGAATTGCAGTTGGTGTCAAAGTTTAATTAATGGATCTTTTCTTAGATATAAATGTATATGTGTTTTTACTTCTGCTTAGTGTTATTTCCATGTGAATAGTAAAAATTTAAATATACATCTAGATCCTCTATTCTAATTTATGCATAACTGTTTTACACAGTGTGGGATTTAGAGCATGACAGTGGTCACCTCTCTACTGTAGAAACAGTACTTTGACCTCTATATAGATATAGGAAGATGTGGCATGAGTGCCAATGAGACATTCTTTGGTCACCTCTCTACTGTAGAAACAGTACTTTGACCTCTATATAGATATAGGAAGATGTGGCATGAGTGCCAATGAGACATTCTTTGGTCACCTCTCTACTGTAGAAACATTACTTTGACCCCTATATAGATATAGGAAGATGTGGCATGAGTGCCAATGAGACATTCTCCCTCCAAGTCACAATTTGTAAATGAAGAACCATTATTGGTCAAAGTACAGTCTTCAACACGGAGCCTTGGCTCACACTGAACAGTAAGCTATATAGACCCCAAAAATGACTAGTGTAAAACTATTCAATCTGGAAAACCAACAGTCTTATCTATATAAAAAACGAGAAACACTTATGAACCACATCCACCAGCAACAACTAATGAACATCAGGTTCCTGACAGGTGAAAAAAAGGCAGCGGGTTTAAATGTGTATATGTCTTTTGGAGTTTTAGTGTCATTGGGTTGCTGTCTCATTGAAATAAACCACACCTCAACTCATATTTACATATATAAATGTATCTTTGTGTAATTTCTATTTATTTAGTTTGTTTTGTAAATTGGCGGGAACACTCAGAGGAAGAATAAATGCCTTTGGACATGATGTGTGTATATCTGTCAGATGTTTACAAGTACTCATACAAGCTGTGGATGCAAGGTAGGATCAGATACCATTGATGTATTTGATTTATAAATAAAAAAAAACACTTCTGAATAAAACTTCAAAATAGAACCATTATTTTTACATCCCTTTCAAATAAATGTGTGTGATTGAAGGAGTTAATATTGCAAATTAATTGTAGATTAAAAATATGAAAGTTAGTTATTGTTAGCTATTTCTTTCAGTGTAATGTATTACAATCACTTTACTTAGGTGAAAAAGAAAATTAACAGAAAGATACAGAAGTCTTTTTTCGTCTGAACCATGATTAATTGAATTATAATTTAATAAAACATCAGGATGTGCTTTGCACAGCAAACATTGGAAAAACTTTTCATCGAGATAATAATAAACTGTATGGTTTTTACTAAGGTCTCAACAACTGAATTGATATACTGAAATGCTACATGTTGAATAATGAAGACTACTTACTTGATATAAATATACTTTTACAGATCAGTTGTAAAGAACAGTCCAGAAATGGTTAGATCTTCTCTGATGCCATTCTTTAACAATGCTGCTGATGATCTGGCCCAGGTTGTAGAAAACCTAATGAAAGGACGCTTCAGCCATGTGAAGGGAACAATCACTAGAGGAGCCACTAGTCTGGACTATGTACATATGGTGTTACTTCCTGTATTGTCTTCAATGTTTGATCACCTAGGACGACATCACTTTGGACCAGACTTACTGAGTAGGATTTCTGTTCATTATGTTACAAAGTCTTTCTTGTTTAAATGTAGAGTAACAGTTTTGATTTACTAGTGGCGTTGCCATATAAAAAGGTTGATGGAAGTCACCGGTAAAGATTTGCTGTCTTTGAAGTAAATTTAAGTTTAGAAAGTCAAAAATATATAATGTATTGGGAACAGTATATTGATAAGGCCTACAAAAAAATAAATGTTAATGTCTTAGGTCAACTTAATCTTATTTTGGAATTTTAATTATAACATGGCAGATACCAACTTTATCAACTGAGAAATAATCAAAATGTGTGTAAAAAAAATATGATAAACTCTTGTTATTCATAATTATAAAAATTTGAAAGAATATTTCTCAAACAGCAGTAAATGTTGGGTTTTTTTTTTTTTTTTTTAGCTGGAGACATACAGCTTTCTGCATACAGAATACTGATTTCCCTGTATTCACTTGGAACAACTAATTCATCTGTTGTGGAAAGGTAGTGTACAAATTTGGAAATATTAGTCTTCAATATTTTGATCATTACAGTTGCCGTTTTAATGAACGATTATCTAATTTTAGATAAAAATTGAGGCGATGTCAATATGAATACTCTTGGGTTTAAAAACATTGTAACCAGTGAATTATATGATATTTTAGCTGTATGTTTTAATTTGAATAAACATCACATGACAAAATACAACTCAATGATTGGCACTGTGCTGGAAGTTGGAATGCTATTTTTACCTCATGTAAGGTTTTTGCCTGTGTAACTCTTACAAAATAAAACCAAATTTAATTTATCAATAAACTTATCAAAGATACCAGGCTTAAAACACAAGTTTCATCTCCAAAACACTCATCAGTGATGTTTAAAAAAGAAAAAAAAAGTTAAAAAGGCCAAAAAAAATAATTGAAGAACATTGATTGAGAATGTGAAATTCCGAAAGGTTTTGCCAAATACAGCTTACACATCTTGTTATCAAAATGCATATTAAGGATTTCAATAAGAGAAATAAAATGTTATAAGCTGTTAGATAGTAATAATTATATTTTATTTGATGTAGGGAAACCATTTTGTCAGAATTGTCAAGGTATAGCATGGTGTGAAGCTTTGTTGCACCTACAGTTATTTTGTTATTTCTTGTTTTAACTCTTGTTTTTTAAAACACCATCACTAAAACTGCGATCTTCCTTAATTTTGTGCATGTCATCATAAATGTAGACATTTTTAGGGTCTTTTTGATGACTCTAACTCTATTGAAAAATATAATTTAACAGACAATAATCTAAATTTAAAGAACTTAAAGGAAAATATTAATAACCAACATTCTAATAACACTTTGCATAATCTAGAAAAATTACGTTCAATTGAACAAGACAATAAATTACATTTCTATGCCAATATTTATTCAGAAGAATTTAAATTGCAAAATTATCTATCTTATAAATGTTCTCCTAATATAACAAGAAATCTTACAAAATTAAGAATTAGTTCCCACCCTCTTTTGATTGAAAAGGGTAGATATTTCAGACCAAAAATTAAGAGAGAAAACAGAATATGCTCTAACTGCAATCAAATAGAAGATGAAAAACATTTCCTTATTTATTGCAAAAAATTTGAAAATTATAGAAAACAACTATTTAATAAACTAAATTTTAATTCACAAGATCTGTGCCCTGAAAAAGTTGGAAACCATTATTAGTTTACTTAACCCACAAAATATTGATGACACAAAAAATATATGCCATTACATACAATTATGCTTTGAATCTTTGTAATTTTATTCATTTAACCTTGATTTGATATTTTGTCATACATAATATATATTTATTTATGTGATGTAATATCATGTTAATGTGGGGGAAGACATCATTATACTTGTATTGATTTTCCTGATTTAATAAAAACTTGAAAACTTGAAAACTTGAAAAGGAAAATGTATTAATTGTTCAAAATCATTAATTATGCCTCGTTCACACGTACATTTAATTCGAATGCGAATCAAATTCGCTACTTGCATTCAGACACTCGAATTGGTTCGAATTGGCTAAATCGCATTATCCAATTTCGCATTAGAATTGTGTTTTTTGTTAATACGAATTTAACGTTAACGTCTTTCAGATAGAACTTGGCAAATATGACGTGTATTTCAATTTGAATTATAATTAATGTTTGGACGTAAAATGTATCAAATGCAAATTAAAATAATTTGAATTAGTAAATGTGAATCGATTTCGAATTACATGTTAACGTAGCATAAGAATCAAGAATTTAAAAAACTCTTTTTAGAACTGTTTAGATAAGATGTATACATTATTTTTTTTCTTTAAAATCTGTCATGTAGGAAGTCACATCTTACAGTTACATGAAAGCATAGGATTTTATTTTCAAATCCAAAAAAAAAAAAACAACATTTAAGATTATAGGTGTCTAAAAATTGTAGTAGCCCTTATGGTCAGTATTCTTTTTTCTTACTGAAAGCTGCAAATTTTAATGCTAAAGCTATTTATTTGAATTCAATAATCATCAATAAAAGACAATTGTTCTTTCACAATTTAGACCAACGAAAAGATTGTATAGATATAAGTATAGAGCCCTGAAGCACCTTGAATTTCACAATTTGAACTTTATATATATGTTTTTTATAAATAGGATGAATATTTATGTCATCTTCTTGTTCTAATTTGTTCTTATTTTACTTTAAAAAAAAAAACAACAAAATTTATTCTGCTTTCTCTCAATGTATGTCTAATTTGTCACATATATATTATTTTTACAATAATAATAATGGCAAGTTTTCAGAAAGCTGAACATTTTGCATTTTGAAAAGTAATTTCTGATATTGTTTATTTTTCCTAATAATATTTAAAACAATTCTGTAATGAACAAGTTGAAAGATGATATGCAAATCCTTATATGCAGTTAGACCTTGTTGATGGAAAAAGAGAAGAAAATACAATCAAATAAGCCTAAAATGATAATTCAACTGGATAAATCAGTTTGCAATTTTTTCTTGAATAAAGGTTTAAAAATGTATATGAGAATAATATGTTGTTTAGAATATGTTTTTTATTTGAAATAATTGTTGTAAAAGATGCCATGATATAGTCCAGTTAATTTGGTTTGGTAGTAAAATTTTAAAACATGGACATTTTAACCTAAGACTATTAATGACATGGACATGATTCCATTAATCAGGAAAATTAGTCTGGGGACATAAATTTTATCAAAAATATAACTATGCAACTCTTAAACATTACTAAAACATAATATTTAAATTTCCATGGTTTAAATGTAATTGAATTTATTATAGGATTTTATAGGACATGATTACCTAGGAAAATTAGTCTGGGGACATATATTACTAACATCAGACTAAATATACTAGTAAATTCTGTAACCATTGACTTTTTATACTAGTAATATTTGTCCGCCCAGACATATTTTACCAGGACAAATTTATCACTTACACTTGAATGATGAAAAAAACTCAAATACAAAATGTTACAATAGAAATCCAACATGTGTCAACCAAAATATTTTTATAAGTGATCAATTTATGTTGATTTTTACTGAACCTTTCTTAGATAGTTTTCTATTTATTTAATATCATTTTTTTCATTTGCTTTTACTCTATATATGCTTGACTTCCAATAGAGAAATTTTTTTTCCATTTCAATATCTTTGTTTTTGACCACTTGCAGGAAAATTACCGAACATATGTAAGGATTTTGCGTTGAAATTGTGACAAATGTAGCAAGGAGTAAATTATAGATTCCCCACTTTGTGTATGCTTTCTAATCTGAAGGGCTGAAAGTTGCCCAAAGATCTTAAGGGGGCTCGCGGGTCTAAATCATTTTCAACCGGGTTTTTGTTACAAAAATGTCGGTTATTGATTTGGGGATGTAGGGCGGGCAGGCGGGCTGTCGGGCTGTCGGGCGGGCAGGCGGGCGGCAATCAAATGTTGTCCGTGCATTAACTCATGAACCGTTCAACCAAAGCTTTTAAAATTTTAATATGTTATTACTGACAACTATATGAAGGTCAAAATCAATAATGGCGATTTTGACTTTTACCGTTCAGGAGTTATGGTTCTTGAAAGATTGAAAAATGGAGTTTCCAGTCGTGTCCGTGCATTTACGCATGAACTGTTCTACCAAAGCTTCCCAAATTTCAATATGTTGTTACTGATGACAGAATGGAGGTCAAGTTCAATAATGATGATTTTGACTTTTACCGTTCAGGAGTTATGGTTCTTGAAAGATTGAAAAATGGAGTTTCCAGTCGTGTCCGTGCATTTATGCATGAACTGTTCTACCAAAGCTTTCGAAATTTTAATATGCTGTTACTGATGACAAAATGGAGGTCAAGTTCAATAATGACGATTTTGACTTTTACCGTTCAGGAGTTATGGTTCTTGAAAGATTGAAAAATGGTGTTTCCCGTCGTGTCCATTCATTTTCTCATGAACCATTCAACCAAAGCTTTTGAAATTTTAATATGTTGTTACTGATGACAAAACAGAGGTCAAGTTCAATAATGACGATTTTTACTTTTACCGTTCAGGAGTTATGGTTCTTGAAAGATCGTAAAATGGCGTTTCCATTCACGTTGTTGCATTTACTCATGAACCGTTCAATCTAAGCTTTTCAAATTTTAATATGTTGATACTGATGACAAAATGGAGGTCAAATTTGATATTGACGATTTTCACTTTCACCATTCATCAGTAATGGTTCTTGTGATATTGCCAGGACACAAATAAATGTTAATAAATCCGGTTTGCTGTCGTTGTGACAGCCTCTTGTTTTTATTTAATATAGGATATCGCTATATTTTTCTAAAAATGAACCTTATCTTATACTTAATAGAAAAATGAAATAAAAAAATGGAGTCACCGTTCATTTACGCTCACAATCTGCATTTGAAAGAAGCATACATTTTTGTTGATGTCCTTTTTTTCTGTTGAACAAATAGGAGAAATAAAGGTAATATTGAAATAAAAAAAAGAAGTAAATTACAGAAATCGCTTACATTTTACAATTATTTAGTTTATGTACAGCTTATTCGAAAACAACAATAAAAAATATAGGTCACCGGTGAGTTATAAAAGATATATCAATTTTAATGCAAAAAATTGGCATTTTTGCACCAAAGGGAGATAATTTGGAGCTTTTTCAATGACATCTACAATTTAAAAGTCACCTGGGGCCAAAACGAATTGATTTTTTTTGAAAGATTTTTGTACCATATAATAAAGTAACAACTACTAAAGGTAATAAATAAAATTTGTAATGAAAAATAAATGTTTAATTTTTTTCTGAAAATTTTATACCCGCGAGCCTCCTTAAGAGAGTTTCTGAAAAATACATGTTGAATAATTTGAATTTGGAAGGTACAGCTGATTGTGAAATATTAAGCATTTGAAATTTTAAATAACCCATCTGTCAAAAAAAAGGTTGTAAAGGCATAAAATGATAGATTTTAGAATTTTTTAACTCCCAGCTCTAAAAACCATTATGTTTTTTATGTGCTATGGACATTTATTGTAATAATAGCAAATTATTTTTTTGAAAACTTAAACATGTATTCAAGTTGCGTTAGGAGAGAGAATAGTGCTACATGTATAAGAAATTAATTATTAAAGAATAAATTATGTCTGTTAATTAGATTACTGTTATCCTTGACTTGCCATTGTTATTCCATAGAAACATAGAAGTGTGTTGTGTTTCCTTTAGTTTTATTTGATTTTAGTGTAGAGATATTGATTTAGTTCCACTGGATAAATCCACTTCATCTTGCACAGAAATTTGCAAACTGGTTTTATTCTGATTGTATTGTCATGTTTAGAAATTAGTACATTACTGAAGTTGACTTATTCCATTTACATCAAGAAAACTTTTACAATTTGATATTTTCCTCTTATATTAGAGCACTTTTTTTGTAAATTCTCTCTCAATACATCATGCTTAATATTATTTTAGATTATACATGTACAAACATGAACACAAACTAAAATTATGTTAGATTATACATGTACAAACATGAACACAAACTAAGATTATTTTAGATTATACATGTACAAACATGAACACAAACTAAGATTATTTTAGATTATACATGTACAAACATGAACACAAACTAAGATTATTTTAGATTATACATGTACAAACATGAACACAAACTAAGATTTAGTATTGATACATTCATTTGAAATGTAATGGTTATTATATATTAAAGTCCTGAATATTCATGAAATGTTTGCCCCTGGACATTGAAAAAAAGTCTTATCTATCTATCTATTATCTATCAATATTATTTTATTTTAAACAAAGGCATAGACCAGCCCTAGGAGAATGCCTGGGTTCCTTTGCCAGCTGTTTCCCTGTTGCTTTCTTGGAACCAAACTACAATAAGTACAACAGGAACTCTATACTGTATGGAATAGAAGGCAAAATTTCAGAGCACTCTCTAGAGGCTCAAGGTAGGATTAATTTAAACTGGTCATTGCAGAAAAGAAAGCTCAGCATTTATTTGTGTATCTAAAAGAGTTTGAATTTAACATCATTATTGTAAAATTGAATTAAATACTCTTGATCCTCTTTAAATCAATTAATGAGAAACCAATGCCTATTGATATTATTAAAGGACAAGGCTAAGACATACAATATATACTAATCACAATCTATGGTGGCATCGTTAATATAAAAAAAGAAGATGTGGTATGATTGCCAATGAGACAACTATCCACAAAAGACCAAAATTAACAACTATAGGTCACCGTACGGCCTTCAACAATGAGCAAAGCCCATACCGCATAGTCAGCTATGAAAGACCCTGATAATACAATGTAAAACAATTCAAACGAGAAAACTAACAGCCTTATTTATGTAAAAAAATGAACGAAAAACAAAAAACATGTGCATTCTATGAAATTAACAGGTCTAGTATTAAACTTGTTTGTTGCGTCTTAGTTGAACTCCAAGAATAATGAATTTATTTAACTTGAAGATTACAGATAATGTCTGTGTCTTCACATTTTTATTCTTCATCAAGTAATACAAATTTTTTAATGTTATTTAATAAATTTTGATTGCCATTAACCTCAGTTTTTCATCTTTTATGTATTTTCTTGAACAGAGGTTATGGATCAGCTTAAAGAATGTGTCCCAGAACTGGAGAAGATCATCACAGAGATTGAAGAACTAGCAGAATCTGGAGGGAAATATCAAGAGGCTCCCCATGTGATAGAGGTTACACTTCCTATGTTGTGTAGTTATCTTCCTTACTGGCTTATCCAGGGAAAACTCATGGCTGATGGGTATGTCAAAATAATGGAATTACATTCAAAATATATTTATGCCCCACCTACGATAGTAGAGGGGCATTATGTTTTCTGGTCTGTGGCTCCATTCATCCGTCCGTTCATTCATCTGTTCATTTGTCCGTCCATTCGTCCTGCTCAAGGTTAAAGTTTTTGGTCAAGGTAGTTTTTGATGAAGCTGAAGTCTAATCAACTTGAAACTTAGTACACTTGTTGCTTATGATATGATCTTTCTAATTTTAAAGCCAAATTAGACTTTTGACCCCAATTTCACAGTCCACTGAACATAGAAAATGAAAGTGGGAGTTTCAGGTTAAAGTTTTTGGTCAAGGTAGTTTTTGATGAAGCTGAACTGAAGTCCAATCAACTTGAAACTTAAGTACACATGTTTCCTATAGTATAATCCTTCTAATTTTAATGCCAAATTAGATTTTTACCCGATTTCACGGTCCATTGAACATGGAAAATGATAGTGCAAGTGGGGCATCCGTGTACTTTGGACACATTCTTGTTTTCTGATGAATAATTAGTACCTTTTAGATTTGACAGAACAGCTTAAGTTTTGTTGGCAAATTGACTGAATATTTTATGATTCTTTTCATTTATATTGTTCTCTATTTATGGAATATTTGACATGCTTATTTTAGATTGAACGCAAAATTTGTATTTTAGTTTTATATTTCAGTTCAAACAGAGCTTCCACAGTAACAGAAGAACTGATGAATACAGTTTTGAAGAATGTGCTAAAACTTATATTAAGTAATATTGGTACACTGGACGCACCATGGATGAACAGGATAGCAAGTATGTGTGAATGGCATATGATTGATCGTATTTTCCAATATTAATTTAAAATATCTCTGTTCGATGATTGTGATATAGACATAGAGAGGCTTTTTGGAATGATTTGATATTTCCTTTTGTGAAAAGCAGTGTGTAAAATTTATATCTAACCATTTAAGTAGATCCTTACAAAAAATCTAAACCATATGTTACTGACTTGATATCTAAATCTTCCATGGCTTATCACTACCTTTTTGATACACATAATATAATGCAATGTAACACATAATAAAGTGCATATATCATTACATTTTATACATCCTATCCATGAACATTTCCAGAAATTTATTAATGTAATATATCCTCAGATATTCCACCACAAAACAATGTTACACCTGTCAAGAAAATTACATAATTTTGCAAGGTGCAGGAATCTAATATCTCTTCTAAAAATATAAATAATGTCATCTTTAATAAATGGAGTTATCTCCCATTGTCCAGCATTGTAGTTGAATCAATTAATTGACAATGTTATATTTAATGTATTTGAAATAAATATCTGGGAAATCATTCACTATTTAGATATTAGTCATTGTAAATAAACTTATTTCTATGTATGTATATTGCAATGTATCAAAATCTAGTATTTTATTCACAGCTCGGACTCAGCCCATTATTGCCAGTTCTACACCTGATATGATCAAAGACCATTTCTTGCCTATTGCTATAAAATTGAGGGAGAATGGTAAAGCCGTGGACCTAAAAGACAAGAAGCTGTTAGCCTCCAAACATGGATCTAATGAAGTAGCTGACTTAGAAGCAGAAGTTCAAACTGTAAATATCTTTTTTTTTTCTTTATATTGTTTTTGCTTAAAAAATCAAAGAAGGCTAGATAGAAGGAAGTCATTAGAGTAAAAATGTGTATTTAGATTGGCTAGAAATTCTGATATCTAGTAGTTTTAAACAACAGTCTCTGATATCAGATTGAGTGTTGTTGCAGTTATGGGGTAAGACATTTTAAGTGAGGTCCTACATCTTTTTATCACATATTACAAAACACTTGTAAGCAGCAATTGATTTATCAAGATGTTATTTCTGCATTAGTTTGAAGCGCTGTGTGTCAAATTACTTTTCTGGATTTAACAATAGCCAATGAGAGAGAGTTAAATACATGAAAAACTATACAAGCACAAAGCATAAATGTTAAAATGATGAAAAAGTGTTAAAAATTAAAAAAACTTAGTTTTAAAATTTCAGATCATTAATAAAATCTTTACAAAAAGAATTTATATACACACCATATTGCAGAAAATTCTCACAAGTTGATCTTATATTTCAGGGTTACTGTACATTGGTTAGAGATATCTATGCATTTTATCCACTCCTGATAAAGTATGTAGACTTGCATAGGTCCCAATGGTTGAAGAATCCTATGCCAGAAGCTGAGGAATTGTTTACATGTGTAGCAGACATTTTTGGCCTGTGGTCAAAATCACTAGTATGTATACTGCAGTTTGGACATTAAGAAAATCCTGATTTGTATTTTACTACATGCATTTGTGTTCTATCCATGAATTGATTATTCATGTAATATTCCTTCCTGTATTTTATATACAATCTGACTATTGATCAATCTCAGAGCACATGTCTTTTGCTTGGAAAGAAACATTAAAAGTTGAACTTCTTTTATACATTGCTTACAAAGTTCTAAACTTCCTTGAGATACTTAATCTTCAGATTTTATAGATGTTTTTATACGACTGTAAAAATTTAAAAAAAAATTTGGTTGTATATTGGTATCATGTCGTCTACGTCATCAGCGTCATCTGAAGACGGATGATTTCCGGATAATGACTTTAGTATTAGTAAATAGAAATCAATAAAATTTTAACTTAAGGTTTATAACCATCAAAGGAAGGTTGGGACTGATTTTGGGGGTTTTGGTCCAAACAGTTTAGGAATAAGGGGCACAAATAAGCATTTTTCATGGTTTTCGCACAATAACTTTAGTATAAGTAAATAGAAATCAGTGAAATTTAAACACAAGGTTTATGAACACAAAAGGAAGGTTGGGATTGATGTTGGGAGTTTTGGTCCCAACAGTTTAGGATTTAGGGGTCAAAAGGGTCAAAATTGAATTATTGGGGTTCTTTGACATGTTGAATTTAACCAGATATTTAGATCCTTAATTTTTGTTCCCGTTTTCAAATTGGTCTGCATTAAGGTCCAAAGGGTCCAAAATTAAACTTTTTAAGTTCTGAGACCACAATCATTCTGTGTCAGAAACCAATTCTGTGTCAACTATTTAATCACAATCCAAATTTAGAGCTGCATCAAGCTTGAATATTGTGTCCATACTTGCCCCAACTGTTCAGGGTTCAACCTCTGTGGTTGTATCAAGCTGCACCCTGCGGAGTATCTGGTTCTAGCTTAAAATCACCAATCCGAAATTTGAGATTGATCCTGTAAATGTCTCTTTATATGATATAAAATTTTCAAAATTCTTAACTGAGCAAATCTAAACTCCAGCTGAAAATATTTTAATTCTGCCACCTTTATTAATTTACCACTGTTCCTAATGTCACATTAACTTAAACAATATTTCAGAGAAATACAGGTAGAGTGGGGTGCTCATTTTCGCCGGGGACACAATTTCGCCATTTAAGGATTTTGAGGTGTAAAAACTTCAAAGGATGGCTGAAATGGAAGAAATGTACCCGTAAATTATATTTTTATAACAAATATAATATTTTTTTAAACTGAGACAAAATTGCGGCTCCTACCGAAAATGACCGAAAAACGGACAACGATTTTCGGACAATTTCCTGAATAAAAATCACGATTTCAAAGAAGTATTTCTAAGTAAATATTTGACTGAATGCCCTAATTTTGAATTCTTTATACCTTTGAAATGTCTGCTATTCATCTATAATGCAATTGATTTGATAAAAATTGTTAAAAGCTGCGGTTATTTGGTTTTAAATAGATGTATAAAAACGGCGAATATGTGTCCCCCATTGACAAAACATCCGGAAATTTCAAACACCCTTTAATCTAACTTTTCAGATGATTTTCTTAAAACAAACCGGTTTTCAAGCTTAAGTATATTTTGCATTTGAAGTTATCTTCATATAGAAATATCAGTATACTTCAAAAACATTTAGACCTGAACATAAACTGTAGAAAACATGGAAAGATGTGGCGAAAATGAGCACCTCACTCTATCAGTGTAAAAAAAAAGATATGAACTGCATGTACATAAACTTTTAGTCCTATAAAGGAATAGTTTGAGGCTTTGTACTGTTGATTGAATGATTGTTTTTCCACATCAACAGAGTTATTTCCCTTGACCCTTTTACACATAATGTGACAACTTTTAACATCAACCTTTCATTTAGAATGATTGAATATTAGTCTTCCTTATCCTAACTAATTTTAAACGTAATTAAAAATTTACCCATAGAACCTGCTTGTATATTTCAATGTTTATTTCTGAATGTTGCGTGTAATTGTGTGTTTATATATTTCTTTAGTGGTCTACTGGGAAACAGGTGAGTTCATTGCACATACAGGCGTTTAGTTATTTACAGGTGTTTAGTTATTGCAATTTACATTTAAATGCATGCAAAACAGCAAATTTTCATCTAAAAGATGTCATTAAAAACGCTGGTTTCTGACGTTGGTTTTAAGCTTTTTGACATACATGTTATGATGTATACTGAAATATATTTGTACTGTCCTGAAATGTTAAAATGAAATGCTTGGCTATGGTTATGAAAGAATGATCTCAGTAGCTAACAAAGATCTTGCTGTTTTGCTAATAGTCAATCCATGGTTCAAAAAAAAGTATATATAAACTGCATAGTGATTTTTAGCTCACCTGGCCCGAAGGGCCAAGTGAGCTTTTCTCATCACTTGGCGTCCGTCGTCCGTCGTCGTCCGTCGTCCGTCGTCGTCGTCGTCCGTCGTCGTTAACTTTTACAAAAATCTTCTCCTCTGAAACTACTGGGCCAAATCAAACCAAACTTGGCCACAATCATCATTGGGGTATCTAGTTTAAAAAATGTGTGGCGTGACCCGGTCAACCAACCAAGATGGCCGCCACGGCTAAAAATAGAACATAGGGGTAAAATGCAGTTTTTGGCTTATAACTCAAAAACCAAAGCATTTAGAGCAAATCTGGCATGGGGTAAAAATGTTTATCAGGTCAAGATCTATCTGCCCTGAAATTTTCAGATGAATCGGTCAATCGGTTGTTGGGTTGCTGCCCCTGAATTGGTAATTTTGAGGAAATTTTGCTGTTTTTGGTTATTATCTTGAATATTATTATAGATAGAGATAAACTGTAAACAGCAATAATGTTCATCAAAGTAAGATCTACAAATAAATTTTTAACCATTTTTCGTTAATTAAAGTAATCTTTTACAAAAATCTTCTCCTCTGAAACTACTGGGCCAAATTAATCCAAACTTGGCCACAATCATCTTTGGGGTATCTAGTTTAAAAAATGTGTGGCGTGACCTGGTCAACCAACCAAGATGGCCGCCACGGCTAAAAATAGAACAAAGGGGTAAAATGCAGTTTTTGGCTTATAACTCAAAAACCAAAGCATTTTGAGGAAATCTGACGGGATAAAAATGTTTATCAGGTCAAGATCTATCTGCCCTGAAATTTTCAGATGAATCAGTCAATCGGTTGTTGGGTTGCTGCCCCTGAATTGGTAATTTTGAGGAAATTTTGCTGTCTTGAATATTATTATAGATAGAGATAAACTGTAAACAGCAATAATGTTCATCAAAGTAAGATCTACAAATAAGTCAACATGACCAAAATGGTCAGTTGACCCGTTTAGGAGTTATTGCCCTTTATAGTCAATTTTAACCATTTTTCATAAATTAAATTAATCTTTTACAAAAATCTTCTCCTCTGAAACTACTGGGCCAAATTAATCCAAACTTGGCCACAATCATCTTTGGGGTATCTAGTTTAAAAAATGTGTGGCGTGACCTGGTCAACCAACCAAGATGGCCGCCAACGCTAAAAATAGAACATAGGGGTAAAATGCAGTTTTTGGCTTATAACTCAAAAACCAAAGCATTTTGAGGAAATCTGACATGGGATAAAAATGTTTATCAGGTCAAGATCTATCTGCCCTGAAATTTTCAGATGAATCGGTCAATCGGTTGTTGGGTTGCTGCCCCTGAATTGGTAATTTTGAGGAAATTTTGCTGTTTTTGGTTATTATCTTGAATATTATTATAGATAGAGATAAATTGTAAACAGCAATAATGTTCAGCAAAGTAAGATCTACAAATAAGTCAACATGACCAAAATGGTCAGTTGACCCCTTTAGGAGTTATTGCCCTTTATAGTCAATCTTTAACCATTTTTCATAAATCTAAGTAATCTTTTACAAAATCTCCACTGAAAGTACTAGGCCACAATCATCTTTGGGGTATCTAGTTTGAAAAATGTGTCCGATGACCTGGCCATTCAACCAAGATGGCCGCCACGGCTAAAAATAGAACATAGGGGTAAAATGCAGTTTTTGGCTTATAACTATGAATTCAAAGCATCTAGAGCAAATCTGACAAGAAGTTAAATTGTTATACCCCCGCTTTAAAAAAGGGGGGGTATACTGTTTTACCTCTGTCTGTCAGTCCGTCCGTCCGTCAGTCAGTCAGTCCGTCAGTCAGTCCGTCCCATGAAACTTTCGTCACATTTTTCTCAGGAACTACACATCCACCCTTTCTGTAATTTGGTATCAACATTTATATATGTTAGCCATACCGTGTGATGCGTTTTCAGATTCATCACTTGACAACTTCCTGTTTACCGAACACTTGTATGATTTTACACATGATAGCCAAGTTGAAAATTTTCGTCACATTTTTCTCAGCAACTACAATACAAGGATTTCTGAAATTTGGTTTCAGGATTTATACAAGTCAGCTGTACCGTGTGATGCGTTTTCAGATTCATCACTCGACAACTTCCTGTTAACCGAACACTTGTATGATTTTACACATGATAGCCAAGTTGAAAATTTTCGTCACATTTTTCTCAGAAACTACAATACAAGGATTTCTGAAATTTGGTTTCAGGATTTATATAAGTCAGCTATACCGTGTGATGCGTTTTCAGATTCATCACTCGACAACTTCCTGTTTACCGAACACTTGCATATTTTTACACTATTAATATTATCCACTTGTGGCGGGGGTATCATCAGTGAGCAGTAGCTCGCAGTTTCACTTGTTAATCAAGTCAATATCTATCTGCCCTGAATTTTTCAGATGAATTGGACAACTGGTTGTTGGGTTGCTGCCCTCCAATTGGTAATTTTTAAAGAAATTTTGCCGTTTTTGGTTATCTTGAATACTATTATAGATAGCGATAAACTGTAAACAGCAATAATGTTCAGCAAAGTAAGATCTACAAATAAGTCAACATGACCTAAATGGTCAATTGACCCCTTAAGGAGTTATTGCCCTTTATAGTCAATTTTTAACAATTTTCATTAATTTGGTAAATATATGTAAATTTTTACCAAATATAGTTCTCTGTTACTAATGGGCAAAGTTCATTATAGATATAATTGTAAGAAGCAAAATCGTTCAGTAAAGTAAGAACTTCAAACCCATCACCATCACCAAAATACAATTTTGTCATGAAACCATTTGTGTCCTTTGTTTAATATGCACATAGACCAAGGTGAGCGACACAGGCTCTTTAGAGCCTCTAGTTACATACTCAAGTCAGTAACATGTAGACAGTTTTTCAAAACAATTGGAAGTTATTTTAAAATGCTTGAAATAATTTTATCTCTGGTTTTCCTACTCAGAATCAGGACCAAATTGTAATTTAAAAACATTCACAATAGACATAAAGGAAAGTAACACTCTCATTTAGTTCATTATTGATAAAAGTTTGGTCATGAAATGAAATCGTTGATATGAAATAAGTATAAATTTATTTTTTTACAATTTTAGATTGAATTGTCTGTTTATTTTTATTTTTATTCAGTTAAATATTTTTGAGTATTTTTTATGCAATTTACCAGTAGTAAGCACAAGTTTTGTTTTGTGTCACCATCAGAAGAATTTTGCAAATCATGGATTAAAAGGATACAAAAGGGTCTGACTATTCTTGAGAGTTAGAACACAATAAATATAAAATATGATCTGTTTATTAGTGCATATCATTTTCATGATTGTATACTTGGGTATTGGAATGCACCAAACTCTGTTAAGTTTGTACACATACCTGCCAACTTTTCAAAATGCCCATGGGGGTTTTATGTGCAAGATGGCTCTAAAAGTCCTACAAAACCTTCAAATATGTTTCAATGTTATTTTTGGCTTCTTCATACTTTACAAGCATAAATCTATTGTTAAGTTAATTGTTTTGTGTTAAATTGTGGACAAATTTGCTCTTTCAACATTTTCATTTAGGAGCCTCCATGGGGGAAATCCCCCTCAAATAGTGACAGTTGGCAGGTATGTGTACAGTACTCTTGGTGCTGGCTTTTAATACAAGCTTAAAATACAAGTAACATGCAGACTTACTTACAAGCACATATTGGGAATTATGGGTTTGGAGAATATTGTTATTAACACTTTTATACTTTTATATATATGCATGCATTTAATTTTTCATAGATTGGGGAATAAATTGCAGGATTTAGACTTTACATGGCCCACTATTGACTGGGAGATGTAAATTTGCAAGTATACTCAAATTCTTGTTAGTTATATCATCTGTTAACAGATGATTAACAATATAAAAATATTTATTGTTTCAGATGTTTAAGAGGGAAGAACAAAACTTTGTGATGGCTAATGAGATAGACAATATGGCCCTGATCATGCCCAGTCAGTCAAAACAAGTCAAACTACCACAGTCGGAGTTACAACCAGAGGGAACAGTGAAGAAAACTGCTAAAAAGAGGGAGAAGAAAAGACTGGAACCTCATAACAGTTTAAATGTAGCTTGTCTTAAGAGACTGTTACCCATTGGTCTTGGATTCTTCAGTGGCAGGGAACAGGAGTTACTACAACAAGCCAAACAGAAATTGATAGATGTATGTATTTTTTTTGTCCCTTTCAATTTAATGGATAAACAATCTTTATATTCAGGTGGAAAATATTTTTTCTTTATTTAATGACATATTTCTTTGAATTCAAGTGTGGTTATATTCAGGAGAACAGTCAAGATTCTTTTTAACTGATAGTAAAAAAAAATAGGGTTAATAGGATTTCTGTTAAAGCTTAAAATCATCTGAAAAAAAGTTTACTTGATGATTTGAAAAATACTGTAAACCAACTTATATTCACAGATACTGTTTCCATGTTAAGCCCATTCTAGCTATTATGATTTCAAGGTTTTCTGCCACTGTTGTTGACAATAGTACTAATATGTAATTTAATTTGTGAATAGTGCTTTTCCATTATTAACCTTGATTTGGGTTGCTAAAGATTTAGAAAGCTAGGCAAAGATGTGATCTGTACACTAGGGAAGGTCATAAATGCAAGAAAATTGAAAAGTTCACTTGTGATGTTAGAATTGTAAGGTAGTTAGCTTATATAATCAAGATATTCCATGTAAATGTACTGTATAGAAAAAAGAAGCAACACAAATTGAGAGTAGTGACATTTGAAATGATATAATGTTAGTGTTTTTGTTCTAAAACAGAGAAAGCAAGATAAATATTGTATTGTGTAAAATATGTTAATTATTTTCAGAGTTTTGCAGAAGAAATGCTTATGGTACAATGTTTTGTTTGCATTCTCCATAATAGATTTATTTACTGATTTTATTTATAAAATACAAAAATCCATTTTCAGTTTGATAAAAAAGAAAGCTTTGTTAGGACTTTGTCAAACTTTGGAAGGTATCTCAAAAATATACAAATATCTGTACCAAGATTTATTTAGTACTTTTTCAAGATTTAATGGGTCAAACTACAGTGATCTTAAGGTGGTACCTTACACTACAGGGAGATAACTCTGTAAAGTCAGCTTAACGTTTTAATTACGTTGGGTTGTAAAGGGAATATTAAGCTTCCCAATGACCAAAATTGGTGTTTGCCAAACTGCTATATAACCAGTGTAATTTTGCTGACAAAATGGTTGGTTCAAAATTTTTGAAATTTTTGAATTTTTATTAAAGGTTCAAAGTAAATACTTTGTCAAAATTTGATGAAATTAAACGAGCCAAATTAATTTTAGTGAAAGTGTTGGGTACCACCTTAAGAATTGTAAATCAGTGAATGAATTTATAATGGTATATTGTTTACTTCTGGTTGTTGAGAAAATTTGTTGATGTTTACAGTTATAAGAATGACCAATATTTCTGACCATATATGTTATATAACTGTTGGATGTACTGTGTTTCATCAATTTTTATTTTCTTTTTTTGATGACAAAACAAAGCTTTAAAAAGAGTATAATATGTATATCTGAGGCTCCCACAGGGTACCCCCCTCAGGTCGCAAGGTCGCTTTTAAATTCGATGAGGTCATTTTAAAGGGAAATGTACAGGTCGCAGGTCGTTTTTTCCCAACACAGAGAACGGAAGTCAGTCGGAGGTCGTTTTTTTCCAAACTTTACAGGTCGCAGGTCGTTTTTAGAACGCCCTCAGGTCAGAAGTCGCCTCTAAAAAGCCCAGAGGTCGCAGGTGGCTTTTGACCCTGCGGGAACTTCATATCTGACAAATAAAAACACCCTTTCAATTTTTCCATGTGAAACTTGTTATGCCAAAAACCTTTGGAACAGAATTTTTATTCCCCTGCCATAGCAGAGGGGGCATTAAGTTTTTTTGTAACCTTTGTTGGTCAGTAGGTACGTCTCAAAGATGGTTTCCGTTCTCTTACTTTATTTTGCTTCAACCAAATGTCATGAAACTTGTACACTATGCGTTTTACATTTACCACAAAACACAGATCAAGTTTGAATTTTGGAGGTGTCACATAAATGTTCTAAAGTAATGCCAATTTTAAATGGAAAATTGCTGAATTTTCTCGTTTTGGTTTTTGTCGAGCCTGCAACTTTTGTTGCAGAAAGCTCGACATAGGGATAGTGATCCGGCGGCGGCGGCGGTGTTAGCTAACTTCTTAAAAGCTTTATATTTTAGAAGGTGGAAGACCGGGATGCTTCATACTTTGTATATAGATGCCTCATGTTACGAAGTTTCCGTCAGTCACATGTCCAATGTCCTTGACCTCATTTTCATGGTTCAGTGACCACTTGAAAAAAAAGTTCAAATTTTTTGTAATGTTGAATTCTCTCTTATTATAAGTAATAGGATAACTATATTTGATATGTGCGTACCTTGCAAGGTCCTCATGTCTGTCAGACAGTTTTCACTTGACCTCGACCTCATTTCATGGATCAGTGAACAAGGTTAAGTTTTGGTGGTCAAGTCCATATCTCAGATACTATAAGCAATAGGGCTAGTATATTCTGTGTATGGAAGGACTGTAAGGTGTACATGTCCAACTGGCAGGTGTCATCTGACCTTGACCTCATTTTCATGGTTCAGTGGTTATAGTTAAATTTTTGTGTTTTGGTCTGTTTTTTTCGTACTATATGCAATAGGTCTACTATATTTGTTATATGGAATGATTGTAAGGTGTACATGTCCAGCGGGCAGATGTCATGGGACCTTGACCTCATTTTCATGGTTCAGTGGTTATAGTTAAATTTCTGTGTTTTGGTCTGGTTTTTTTTCATACTATATGCAATAGGTCTACAATATTTGTTGTATGGAATGATTGTAAGGTGTACATGTCTAGCGGGCAGATGTCATGTGACCTTGACCTCATTTTCATGGTTCAGTGGTCAAAGTTAAGTTTTTGAGTTTTGGTCTTTTTATCTAATACTATATGCCATAGGTCAACTATATTTGGTGTATGGAAATATTTTATGATCTTTATGTCAGTAGCGCAGGTTTCTTTTGACCTGACCTCATTTTCACGGTTCATTGCACAGTGTTAAGTTTTTGTGTTTTGGTCTATTTTTCTTAAACTATAAGTAATAGGTCAACTATATATGTTGTATAGAAGCATTGTTAGCTGTACATGTCTGCCTGGCATGGTTCATCTGACCTTGACCTCATTTTCATGTTTCATTTGTCTTTGTTTAGTTATCTTGGTTAATGTTAAGTTTATGAGACAGTTGTAATAAAGCTTTATACTTAGGACTATCTACATAATATCAATGATTAGTATAGAAGGCGAGACATTTCAGTGTGTGCACTCTTGTCTAACATATGTTTGCCTCCACCAAATGTTATGAAACTTAGACACAATATGTATTACCACAAAACTCAGATTAAGTACAAATTTGGTAGCGTCACTTTTACAGTTTTTCAGTTATGCCCCTATATACCTTAATCTTATATGCAAGCGGGGTCATCATCTGTATCCCATGGTCACATTCTCCATTTATTTTTTTTAATGTTCAATTTACACATAAAGTGCATAAGAATATGTATTGCTGGTCCTGTGTAAAATTGATTTCAAGTAAATAATTGGTTTTCATATATATGGTTCCCTGTATCATAATAATAAAACACAGTACATAACAGTTCAATTCTGCATGAATTAAAAAAAAAAGCACATTGTTGGTTATGTTACACGTTGTCCTGTTCAAGTTTTGTATTTTTAGTTAGTCCTATTTCAGCTGATATATTTCTTGTAAAACAATAAAATTCACTTTAAGGTCATGAACAAATTTGTAGAAGTTTCATTCATTTTTAACATAGAATTTTAAGAAAGAAAAAAGTGGGTTTTTTTTTTTTTTTTTATTTAATCTTGAAAACAAAAAAGTGTTCCTCTTGACCAATTTGCCAATCCCAGCACCCTGATTGTAATCATCATGTTTGTGTCATTAACCAAAGAAGTGAGTTATTTACATAAATAACAAAGAAAGTATGAAAATTCATTACAGAATAAGTTAATATAGTCTTGTATTTATATTGTCTCAAAGTTTTAGGAAATATATGTATTATGTGTCACTTCTTGAATTCATATTTATATATTTTATTTTTTCGTAACATTTTAATCAAAGGGTTTTGTTTCTGTTTAAATGTATTTGTTGCTTTATATTCATTTTTGTCATTAACACAATAATTTATTTTATGTGCAAATCACAATATATTGTTTTGTACATGTATCATAATTTAATATTGTCTTGTATCATATAATATAAGCAAGAATGTATATATGTTTCTTTTTTCTTCTTTTAAAAATGTTGTTTGTATTATATTGTTACTTATATTGTTTTAAAACTTTTTTTGTTATTGTGTGTGCAGGAGTCAGAGGCAGATATAGAAGATTTCTTGCTGAAAAGTTTAGAAGTTGAAGAAGGGGTTAGTACATTACTTCATTTGATGAAAAGGGAAAGGTGTTAAATGTTACATTCTACCGTTTTCTATTTTTATACACCTGCGAAATACAGGATGTTTAAAGTATACCAATGTTTTTCAGTGTGTCAACACTTCGTACAATAACTCAATTTGGTTTTAAACAAATCTGATGTAATTTAAAGGATTAACAGAAAAAAATCATTTTGTGTAGAAATTTTCTGTTTGCAACAATTGTTATTAAATACATTTTCTTTTATTCAGCCTACAGATGAAGCAGTAAAATGGCAGAAAGTATTATACCGTAAGATAGGAGGATCAACCGATATGCAGCTAGATCAGTGCAAAGTTATCGACCGTATTTTATCAATGGCCAAGGTTATGCATGGACTGCATACCGTAAGTTTTCCAGGTTTTTTTTGGCGTTTTTATTTTACATCAAATTAACACTTGATTTTTAACTTATAACCCAGTAGTCTGTAGACAATCTGAAATATAATGTAGAATTAGTTCTTGTTGTAAAACTTAACTAAACATTTTTTTTACTTTTCTTTTTTTACCGAATTATCCAACTATATTTTGTCATAGGTCTTATCTTATGATCATTAATAAAAAACATCTTGATTATCTTAGTTACTTTGTGTATAAAGGTCTTCTATTTAAAAAATGAATTAGATTTTACAATAAATTATTGTAGCTCGATTTCATACCAATAATTCCAACACTAAAAATGCAAGTAAGAGTGAATATTGGTCAAGTTTATAATTGCTAGTATTAACGCATTGCACAGATGACAAACATTTGAGCAGACTTATATTTTTTAGGCCCTATATTGGAGTGGATATTTTTTCCCCTCTTTTTGATCTTCATTTGAGCAGATATATGTTTCCTTTTTTGCCCTACATTTTAGCAGACATTGTTTGCTTTTTGGTCCTACATTTGAGCAGATTTTTGTTTTTTTGGCCCTGCAATTGATTGAATTGTTTTATTATTTCTGCAGATTATGTTCAAATGTATAGAAATGCTTAAGCTAAAAATGAGTTGCTTATGTTTGAGCAGATATTGTTGTCTCTATACATTTGAGCAAAAATCAGAATGCTCAAATGTGTAGATTTTTTCTGCCTCAGATGTCATGCATCACATTCTGGTCTATGGTTTATGTTGAATGATTTCTTATGCTTTTTTGCTGATTTTCTTTTCTGCAGCAATTGAACATAAAGGTTTTTAATTTAATAAGTAAAATATGTTTATTTTTATTTTTTATTCCATTATTTTACAAGAAAATTTAATAATATCAGTGTCTAGATAAGTTTTTATTTTTTTTTTATAGCATTAACCATACATGTATGTGTTAACAAGTTTCAAGTATATAATTTATCTTTATCTTGTCAAGATCTTTTTAAAGAAAAAATAAAATTCAAACCAAAAATTGCTTAGGCAAAATAAAGTTATTTCCCCATAATTAAAGTTTAGCAATCAGGTAATCTTGATTTCCAAAACTAGACTTTAAATAAAACGACTATTAGAAAGAATATTGGGTTAACACATGAATGGTTTCTGCTGTAATTTTTAATCCACATGCACATATAGAGTAGATAGATTATATTTTCTATGTTTAGTTTGATCGACTAATGGACGAGGACTGGATTTTCAAATCAGTACGTAGACATTTCCCTCCCTGTTATACCACCCAAAACCCAATGTTTTGATATTGTAGTTAGTGCCACAAATATCTATTGTGTACTATAAGCTAACAATTTTATGTGAAATTGAAATTCTTATAGATATTTTTTCAGAGAAGTAAAATTATCTTTGCTTAAGACAAATGATGTTTGAGAACCAGATTTTGATTTGATTTCACTCAATGATCAAATGCAAATGTAGTAACAAATACTATTAAAAAAACTGGTTTGGACAAATATTGCTTATAGTTCATAACTTTCATAAGATTTGCAAAATATGTATCGGCCACAATAATGAACAAACTTGGACGTTGTAGACTAGGTTTCATCAACTTTATTTGATTACATAGTCAGTTGCATTATTATGTATAAAGTGTGTATATTTGCAAAGCTTCCTAAGTTGTTTACCATCTAGAATTGATGATGCTAGGTTTAACTTTTACAGCTTAACCTCTTGTCTCTAGGATAATTCATATGGTTTTGATCCTCAAGTAGATGTTGATGCTAATGCTTAGCAAGCCATGTTTTAACTTTGTTCATAAACTTTTAATGCCCTTCAAGATTAGACATATTGTGTGCTAGCAATTTTGAGATCTTTGGGCTGTCGATTTCCGCTTGACAAAACTTTGAATTTTGTTACTGAGCATGGATTTTTCTTGGTAATGACCTATACCAAGTTGGGTATAGATTTGGTGTATTGTTAAAGCTGTTACACAATTCTTGCCATAGGAATAAACAAAAAGGCTTGATAAACAATTATTTGTGTATTCCTACAGATAGCTATTTTACATGAGAAATAATTATTTAGTAAAATATGAATTGAACTGTACACATGCAAGAACATTAAGTTTTTATATAAAAACAAAGTACTGTCATACGATTAAAATGAAATATGAGCTATAACCTGTTTTACTATTGAAGGTCGAGCATCCATCAGCATCACATAAGAGTGCCTGGCGTAAGGTTATATCTACACAGAGGAAAAGAGCTGTCATGGCCTGTTTCAGAATGGTACCACTGCACAGCTTACCAAGGTAAATCTTATTCAAATTCTAATGTTAAAAATTAATGTCATATGGTAAAATTCATTGCCACATGGATTCATTGAATTTGTTATATGGAAAGAATTTTGTTATTTTTTGGATGCTTAAATTTTATAATTTCTTTCAAATAAATCAATAAAATGAAACATATAAGACATGGAAGTTGGGTATGAAAAAGAGCACTTTTCTATGTCAGGATAACACAAAAACCAATCAAGAAATTTGAAAATAACTGTAAGACAAAGATTAACAAAATTCTCACCATACTTTTGAAACAGTACTCTTAATGAACTGAACTGTCTGCATGTATAAATAAACAAAACTATGAATTTTTAAATATACAACATTTAGATTACTCCTAGCTATGGTCATCAGCATTTGTTTGATTGGAAATTTTCATGAGATTGTTTTGTAGAAAAACATTAATTTTGCATTTTATGATGACAATTCCTAAACTTGCCAACTTTATAAATAACAAAACTGTAAACATTAGCACTCTGCCAGGACTCATCATGAAACATGGACAGCCATTGATGTTTCATTAGCTGCTGCTACTTACTGATAATTATTGTTTTATTCCTTTCAGACACAGAGCCATTAATTTGTTCCTAAAGTGCTACAGAGGTCAATGGTTAAATACAGAAGAGTATGAGAAGAAAATCCTGATAGAAGATGTCACTGTAAGTTTAACAATATAAAAAAGAAGATGTGTTATGATTGTCAATGAGACAACTCTCCACAAGAGACCAAATGGCACAGAAATTAACAGTTTTAGGTCACCATACGGCCTTTAACAATGATCAAAGTCCACACCTCGTATTCAGCTATAAAAGGCCCCTTAATCAAATGTCAAGCTCTAAATTGATATTAGTCTAAAGAATGAGAAATGGAAAATTCCAGATTACAAATTGCAAAAATTTGCAAAAAAGTCGGATAGAATCCTATCTTTTCATCATAATTTTTATCTGCAGAATAAATTGTTATATACATTTTGAAGATGGATATTTATTATAGAAATCTGATGAAGCAGAAGATGAGGTGGAGAAGAAAGAAGCTGATGAGGAAGTGAAACCAGATCCTCTGACTCAACTGATTACCTGTCTTAGTAGAGCTGCCACTAAAGAACAACAGGGAAGTCTTCCAGAAGATACTATCTATATGTCGTATGCCCAGATAATGGGACAGGTAGGTCAAATAAATCAGATCCTAAAGGACACATGTGCTTACTCTCCAATAAAGTCAAGTTCATTCATTTTTAAAAGACATAGCTGTTATGTATTGGAAGGTTTGTGGACGTCCATCTGTAGTTTTACTGTGGCAAATGAAGTTTAGCTGGCGACGCATAGTTACAGACAGTTAGATTGTAGGCTGATTGTCAACCAATCAGAACCATTGATCCAAATAATTGCCTTAGAATTAGACATCCATTTTAGGTATTTTAAAACAACTGTAACCAGTGACTTGAATTCAATAAAAATTTGTAGAAAGTCTTCAATATCTTTTTACATTCTTATCTTTAATTTAAATGATCAAAGATATTACAGGTACTCCTAACAAGACGCTTGAGAGATTGGCAAGTAAGTAAGCATTGTTGTTAGGGTAGGGGAACTTTTTTGAGTTGGAAAGGAAACCTGGAACCCTGATTGCCCAAGGTGAAACTTTTGGAATCCTGGTTTTATATTTTACTGGATATAGGAGAATATAAGGAAGAAAATTACAAGAGAGGAAGATTATAGAAAATTTAATGTGAATGGTTTGTTTACATTTTAGAGTTGCCATGGAGAAGACGAAGATGATGATGATGACGATGGAGGAGGGGATGACGAAGGACCAGGATCATCTTTCCAGGTATAATTCTCCAACAATGGAGCACCTCTTAATAATGCTTTTGTGAATGGCTTGTAATTCTTCTCTCATGTCATGCTTTTTTGAAGAAACTATTTACAGTTTATAATTATTAATGAAAGCTTGCTTTTCCAATGGAAACATTTAACATGCTTAATGTAGAATTTGGGTAGTTTTATATTCTGATTTGCAGTAAGATTTTTAAGGAATGTGTTACAAAATGATAACAAAAATGAAGAATATTCTGTTTGCAGAAGTTACATTTTGTTCAGAAAAATTGAATTAACCATAAGAAATAGTCATTTCTATATAATAATACTAATAGAATAGATTGGTTTTTAAAATTCTACACTTCAAAGGCATCAATTATATTAAGATTTGAAACAGTCTACTCTAGTGGGAGACAAATACATATTTCAGTGTATATACTGTATACTTTTTCTTAATACATGGTATGTAGTTAATTTTTTGTTAGCAGTAGAATTTATATAGAACATACAGGAAGTTAAATGGAATATGATTTGGCGCTACAAGATATATATATTATTTTCTCTATACCTCATTGATATATTTTTCATTTAAATGCAAAACTATCAGTTACATGTGGAAATTCTGAAGGTACACAGAAAAGTACATGTTCCCATGTAGATAGAAAAAAATCAATCAAGCATGTGTTCCTGTGTGCATTAATACTTTTCCTAAATTTTTTTTTAGTTTTTTTTTTAGACTTGTATTGTTACCTTTGATAATATCAATTATATATGCATGTAAATGCTATACCATTTTTGTTTTAGTATCATATCTACAGTAGACATTGTTACGTTTCATATATATCTTTTCCTTTGTTTGTCTGTGAAAATAATAAGTAATTGTCCCATGTATTGTGTAAACTATGTTCAAATAGTTTGATATATTGTATGAACTGTGTGCTGCAACAAAGTTAATCTGTTGTGTGTTTGTCTTGTATTGTTTTGTTTTACAGTAGGTGTCCATATGTTGATATAAGACCTTATTTATGTTTAAGGATTAAACACAATTTTTGTGAAGTTTACCAATGTGTAAAATGGGATAATGCAGTAGAAAATTGAAAAAGAGTTAAATGACTCTCATCATTAGCATTGTTAAACTGTTATATGTTGTAAAATAGGAATGCAACAGAATCCAAAAAAAAGAAAACGTGTTTTCCACTCTCAGTTTGCTTCAGTAGTCTAGTCACATCATTGAAAAAGATGCATAACAGTTATGAAGTTAATTTTACACCTTCAGTTGAAAGGAAAGCTACTTTGTCAGCAAGAAATATTATTACCACCTTATTATAATTATTCTTACCTCAAACACGATAATTAATTTTAATTGAATCAAATAAACATAACTTGAACAGGGAAATGCAATGTAAGTTTTACTATAGTTTGGCCATGCTTTTATCTTAAAGACACAAAAATCTTCTTTTTTTTTCAGGAACAAGAGATGGAAAAACAACAACTGTTATTTGAGCAGTCACGGTTGGCTGATCGTGGAGCAGCAGAAATGGTATTACTGTATATTAGTGCTTGTAGAGGTATGTTTAAAACTCATTGTTACATTATATATCAGAGAGGTGGCTGCTATTGTAATCTTATAGAAATCATTATAAAGCTGACAATTTTTTGCCACTCAATTTTAGATAGCATGTCTTTTGTGCTGGATCTGTAGTTAGTAGAAAAAAAACACATCAAAATCCAATGCTTGGCTGTTGTAGTAATTTAAGGTGGTACCTAACACTACAGGGAGATAACTCTGTAAAGTCAGCTTAACGTTTCAATTACATTGTGTTGTACAAAGAATATGAAGCTTCTCAATGATCAAAATTGGTGTTTGTTAAATTGCTATATAACCAGTGTATTTTTCTGACAAAACAGTTGGTTCAAATTTTTTTAAATTTTAATATTTTTGTTTAAGTGTCAAAGTATATACTTAGATCAAATTTTATGAAAATTAAACGAGCCAAATTTATTTTAGTGAAAGTGTTGGGTACCACCTTAAATCAATTTGTAAAGAAAAGAATAACATACACAAGTGTTCTTTTACGTTTCTTTGCTCACATTTCATTCTCTGTAAGTTTTATCTGTAATAACAAATTAGATAATTGAAGCATTTCTGTATCTTTGTACTAATTCACAATACTATTGAGCTTTGGAATGCTCATAGTCAAATTTTAGGATGCAAATATATTTTTTAATACATTGGAAGGGATATAAACAAGACATGATCAAAGGACAAAGAAATATAAACATTGGAATTTATAACCAAAAGTTTTCTTGAATGAATAATTAATACATTTTCATACAATAAGTTTTTCGTAATGTTTCGTTAAAACAAAATATCAAAATTTCATTGTTTTACTTTTTACTTCAGGTGTCCAGAGTGCCATGGTAACAGACACAATAGAACTTGGCATCTCCTTACTAAGGGGAGGTAACACAGAGGTTCAAAAGGTAACTTATAGTTGCATATTCAGGGTGAAAAATGGTATATTTTAATAGTACATTGTTCAACCATTACCCAATGTACATGCAAATTTAGATTTTTTGCTATGAAACTTCATGCTTTTACATTATGTTAGACCTACTTTGTACTAAGTGAATTAAATCTTTAAAAGCTTTGTCACTTTGAGCATTATATAAAAATGCAGATTTATATAAAATTTTAGACTATTTTATAAATTTTTACCTGTAGAAGACTTGTAATCTGAGGCACAAATCAAATCATAGAGAAATTTTTCTAATATTGATTAGTTATTTCAAAAGAGGAACAGAGAGCTATCTACTGCTAATAACAGTTGATTGCAATTTTATATTTCAGAAAATGTTGAATCATTTGAAAGATAAGAAAGATGTAGGATTCTTTACCTCTTTGTCCGGACTTATGCAGGCATGCAGGTAAGAATGAACAGAAATTCATGTTAAAAAAACTCCAACGACTTGTTGCGATTTAGAAATCTGACAACCAGCACTGCGTCTGTCTAGCATAAAAACTCTTTTCTGTCGCAGCAGTTAATTTTGGTATATTCCTTTATAGCATACATGTTTTTCAAATAAATCTAAATACCCTGTGCGTAATAAAAGAAAACAAAAAAATTGTGTCAGGATCCCTCTTAGAGTGATAAATACTTGATAATTGGTATGCATATTTGATTAGAAAAAGAATAGCCATGGAAATATTTTGTAGAAAAATCTTTAATTTAATTTTAACAGTGTATTGGATCTGGATGCATTTGAGAGAACAAACAAGGCAGAAGGATTAGGAATGAGTTCTGATGCCAATGCAGGGGAGACAAATCTGTATGATGCTGAGACCACATGTAAACTATTCAGATTCCTTCAGTTGCTATGTGAAGGCCATAATGCAGGTAAAAGGGAAAAACAAATATTTTATTTGTATCAATTTGCATTTCACTGCATGAAGATTTATTTTTTTATAACTACATCAAGTTTTAGATTTCTTGAAAGATTTCTTGAAAAGTATTATCAAAATATTTTTAATATAGGTGTGTATAACTTGAATATCAAAATATGGAAATAAGAAGATAAAATGAAGTTAATAACTATTGGTCACCATATGGCCTTCAACAATGAGCAAAATCCATACTGTATGACTTTTAGTTAACTTTACAAAACCTTTAGGTAATAGAGGAATTGAATTTGATGATAAAAGGATTCAAGTTAATGACATAAAAATTTAGCTTAAAACTGGCTTTTATATTGCAGAATTCCAGAATTACCTGAGAACCCAGGCAGGTAACAACACCACAGTGAATGTTGTAATCTGTACTGTGGACTATTTACTGAGACTACAGGAGTCCATCATGGACTTTTACTGGCATTACTCTGGTAAAGACACCATAGACCAGTCTGGTAAAGAAAGTTTCTGTAGAGCTATCATGGTTGCCAAACAAATCTTCAGAAGTCTCACAGAATATATACAGGCAAGTTTTAAATGATATTCCTTGGTGGCTGAGGGGTCTAAGTAGTCCAACTATTATAATGTAGCATATCAACACTGTTGTTGTAAATTGTTTGAATCCCACAAAGGTCAGGTGCACTTGACTCCAATATTAATTGTCTAGGATTTTTATACCAATGGTCAGTGATTCTCTCTGGGCATCCTGGCTTCATTCACCTATAAAAAATTACCGCCATGAAACAGCACGATAGTGTTGAAAGGGGCGTTAAGCCAATTAATCAGTCAATGCTATTCAGGAATCACAACATTGAATTTGAATAAATTTAAAGTGTTTTTGTAGTCAATTTTATATAAGACTTCCTTTACATTGACGAAATTAGGCATATCATTCTTATACGAAAAAATTTTTCAACTGTGTAATATTTCTTTCAGTCATTTAGTTAAGGAAGTTTAATTTCTCTAACCTTTTTTCAACAATAGTTTTCTTGTTTCTGCTTGCTCAATTTAATATATACTTTATTTATTTACCCTTTAGGGACCTTGTGCTTTGAATCAGTTAGCTTTAGCACACAGTAGATTGTGGGATGCTGTTGGAGGTTTCCTGTATATATTTGCTCATATGCAAGATAAACTTTCTAAGGTAAGTTGGTCTGAGTATATTTTTTTTACCTATTTGATCACAAGACAAATTAGGTTCAAGTTAAAGGTTTCTGTACGTATCTGCTCATTTGTAAGATAAGCTGTTAAAGGTATATTTAGAAACAAGTTTTATGGTTTCTGTACTTAGACATTTTTGCTTATATTCAAGGTAAAACCTCCAAATTAGGCTTCAGAAAAAAATCTGGGGTTTCTTACACATATTGTATAAGTAATATAAATACATCAATATAAAGAAAAATTAAGCATAATCTTTTTTTATGTATCCAAGCACTGTCACAGAATAGAAGTTCCTTCATAATATAAGTTCCAAATGGAAAAAATATTCTAGAATATTATTTCCACAGGAATATATATTACAGTAGAAGTTCCTAACGGAATAAATAGTATAGAATATTTGTTCCATCAAGTACAGGTATTATGACATTGTTTATAACAAAGTTTCCACTGGAACTTCTATAAGGTGGAACAAATATTCATTGACAGTACAAGCAACTCTGGTAAGTTGAAGTAATAAGTTGAAAATTCTTTTGTTCAATATTCAGACAGGAAATTTTGAAATAGAAAAGAATTGGAGAAGCTTCAGTTTGCATTTTAATTGTCAATTAACACTGATATAATTTTGAAAAAGACCGCTGTTAAAGCTTAACATTGGTGAGCATAAAATATTATAATTTAACAAAGTGAAAAATATTGACTGGTTTGTTTTTATTTCAGGATTGTGAACAGCTGGAGTTGTTAAGAGAATTCATGAAATTACAAAAGGAAATGATGATTATGTTACTGTCTATGTTAGAAGGTCAGTTTTCAATATAAGAAAATAATAGCCTAGAAAGATAATAAGGTTTATACCAGAAAACTTATCTTTTTTATTTTTAATACCAGTTATAAATTGTAATCATATGACCTGAAAAAAACACACCTAAAAGATGGATCTATTGAAAAGATGCTTACAGTAATTTTTATCAGTTAATACAGAGTATGTGAAAATTGAAACAAGCTAATTCTGAATATTACAGGAAATGTAATGAATGGACCTATTGGTAAACAGATGGTGGACACACTGGTAGAATCATCAGCTAATGTAGAGGTTAGTATAGATATTTACTTACACAGCAGAATATTGTTTTTGAAAAAAACTGTTTTGTATACTAATTGTAAATTATCACATATGTCATTTTTGTCTTCACCTGTGAGAAATCTTGTTTCAATTATTTCACAACCTATATTGAAAAGTGTCATAGTTAGGGACTGGACCCATAATGATTTATTCTGAATTTGAAACTCATGTTTTGTGGAAACCTAGATTTTTTTTACCCTTTTGCTAGACAATTTGACCTGGTTTCAAGCGATTAGTTTTTGTGTTTAAGGCTGATTCTCTTTCAGTCCATCTACAGTATATATTTTATTTCAGATGATTTTGAAGTTCTTTGACATTTTCTTGAAGATGAAGGACTTGACTACCTCTGAAGCTTTCCTGGTAAGTGCTTTCTGATGAACAACCAAAATCAATCAAAAAGATTATTTAATATTGATTTAAGAACTTATTTCTTGATCTGAAATCAACATCATCTTAATTAAGAATAATAACAGTTTTTAGAAACACTGAAAAATGATAAAATGCTGTTTGAACTTTTGTGATGTCTTCTTTAGTATAAATCTATTTCTGAAAATATCGTTTATATTATGGTTTACATCTGTAATTGTCACATGTTAAAAAGTAATTTAAATGTGATTTTTATTTACAAAAATTAAAATAATTGTTTTAATATTAATTCAACTTGAGTCTTGGTTTTCAGGTGTTTTTTTGGTGTTTAGGTTTAATTCAGTAGGATTAAGAAGGCATACTTTTTTCCAAAAGGATCAATGCATTTCCAATATCAAGTTTACGTTATGGTTTATTTCATTCTGTAAACACATGGATCAGAAAAAAATATATCTATTGGTGAAGATATACATTTGTGGCCAACAATATCTGAAGCAAAACTTGGATTTGAAAATTATAACATGGTCAAAATAATGATTTTAATCTTGACACAGAACAGAGTGATGTTGTATCTGATAGAAAATGCCAAATATTGAGAAAAAAAAATGTTTGGTTTTCTATATATTTTTGGTCAAATGTTCATTAAAAGTACTTTATATCTATTCCTCTGCATTTTAGGACCAATATTCACCCTTTAGAAATTTAACCATTTTGCTTTTGAAGTACCTACCCTTGAACTATTTTTTTAAACTTTTAAATTTTCCTCTTAAAAAAAACTGAAGCACCCAAGCAAAGAACTTTTATTTTGTTATGAACATGCAAAAATTGTGTGAGCAGTGAATTCATTTCTTAGATCTTTTAAATTCTGTATTAAATAATAACAATCAAATATTTATGATTTATTTGACAATTAATGAATGTAAATATATATATTTGTTGACACTTTTCAAACCATGTCCACAAGATTGTTTTGAGATAAATTTACACAAATTGATTAATTTCCTACTTACAGGAGTTTGACACCAATAAAGACGGATATATTTCTGCCAAGGAATTCCGTAAAGCAATGGAGGGTCAGAAAATGTACACACGGTGTGTCATACGTATATTCATTATTCTGTAGTATAAGCTTTATCAGAACTCATTACTGGACTTCTGGCTTTTTTACTGATGAAACAAGATTCTGAATTTTACTCTAAAAATCTTATCTTACAAATAAAATTAACTGTCATGTGGAGGGATAGCTTTGTAATTTTAATCAAAATGATTAAAAATACTACTTAAATCAAAAGCTATTCTAAAACTTTGAATGTTTTTGAAAGTTTAATCAGTCCCTTATCTTTACAAATTTCATGCTATTAACAAAAATCTTGTTTTATCAGTGTTGACATCAGTCATCATTCATCTTTGAACCAGTTTTCTTGCAATGGTCTATTCTATAATTCAAATTTTTCAATGATTTTGTTTACATTTATTTTTGAACTATATGAGCCATCCATGTTATTTGTTAATTCAAAAACTTTCAGTTTATCAAATAACTCTTATAAAGATCTGAATACCATTGACTACATGCAAGAAAATTTGGTCAACTGGTGAATGGTTTCTTCTGTAATATTACTGTAAGCTACATGTGCATATACATATATAATAGATAAATTAGATATTGTATTCACTGTTGTGTTGTGCTGTAGGAATTTGATGCTAATAATGATGGCTGGATATCGCCTAAAGAATTTAAGAAAGCTTTGGAAGCTCAAAAAACTTACACAGAGTAAGTCATGCATGATGCCCAGATGCCCGTGTTCAACCAGTCCATAAAAATAACATCAAAATCAACCATGCATGACATCAGTTTTATTAGGATATTTATATTAATACTCTCCATCCATAATATTTATATTAATGTTCTCTATCCATAAAATGTTTGCTTTTAAGTTCTTTATCCAAAGATTTTTGGCAGACTTTCTTTTGAACCCCCTTCATAAAATTGAGAATGGAAATGGGGAATGTGTCAAAGAGACAACAACATTCATGTATGTATGTGTTTATTGAGGGGTTCAAAATGAAGTTCTTCCAAGTATTTCAATAATTATTATATTATCCATTAACTGTCTTGTGCGATGACCTTAGGCTTCTCAAAATAAATTTTGTACTTCTAACACAGTGTTACATCTTTTAAAACTTCAAAAAAAAATTAATTGAAAGATGAACTCAGTTGATTTTAATGTAGCATAGAATCCTTATTTTATAATTCACCAAATTGGCATTAAATCTAGTAGTGGATACCTAGTAGCAATAACATTTAGAAGCAAATAAAAAAAGTCATTGGTAACTGGAGAGCATGATTCTAATAACAAAATTACATTGTCTCCTCAGGAACTGTTAAATAGGGATCTCTTTGTTTTAAGTAAGCACTCTAACCTAATTTCAATTACAAATGGCTAAGTTCCACCACCTAAAGGAAGCAATCCCATGAAATATACATGGCTTCAGCCATTGCCAGGCTATCTGATTTAATTCACATTTGAAATAAAATAGATTTAAGAAATAAAGCTAACTGAAACTCTGCACATACTGAGAGAAACATAGATTTGTTTGAATGGCCTAACCTTTGATATCCTACCAAACTACAGTTCATTTGTTTTTAATCTCAACAGAATTAACCACTATATAAATAGTGATTTTATCACAAGTTTTTTGTTCTATTAATTTAAAATTTTAATGTTTTGGAAAATTTGTGTAAAAAAAAAATCATCATTGGATGCCTTAGGATACATTTCAAAATGAAGAGCAGCAATAAAAAGGTTGCTTCCATGCCTTGTTATTTACCCAGTATATATCTTCAGATTTTCTCATGAAAGTGTTCTATATTTATACTTTTTATACAACCGCAAAAAAAAAATTGCGCCGTATAAAGCTATCATGTCGTCGTCGTCCAAAGATGCATTTAGTTTCCGGACAATAACTTTAGTGAATGGATCTCTATAATTTTTTACATTAAGATTTAATACCACTAAAGGAAGGTTGGGATTAATTTTGGGGGTTATGCTCCCAAAAGTTTAGGAATTAGGGGCCAAAAAAGGGGCCCAAAATAAGCATTTGTGTAGTTATCAAACAATAACTTGTGTTTAAGTGTATGAATCTCTCTGAAATTATACCACAAGTTTCCATACCATGAAGGGATGGTTAGTATTGACTTTGCGGGGTAATGGCTCAAAATGTTTTGGAATTGCGGACAAGAAAAGGGGAAAAACTAGGTTTTTCTGGTCAATGGACAATTAAGACAGTTTAAAAGCAGTGTAAGGGAGGTAATTCCAAAACATTCAACATACAATGTTAGATATATTCGGATCTACCTCCCTTACACTACTTGTAAATTATGTATAAAGAAATGTCAGATTTGGACTAATTGCCAAAAAAGGGGGGGGGGGGGTGGTGGTAGTAGTTTTCAGTTTATTTTTTTTCCAAATTTTTGAAAAGTTTGAAGAAGAAATCTTTAATTGCACAATATTGCGCAATAGATTTGTAAGATCTGGACATTTGTTTTGTGTCTGAAACTCATATCATGTCAAAAACTTGATCACAATCCAAATTCAGAGCTCTATAATCAAGCTTGAATGTTGTGTCCATACTTGCCCCCAACTGTTCAGGGTTTGACTTCTGCAGTCGTGTAAAGCTGTGCCCTGCGTAGCACTTGGTTTATCAATTCAAAAATATCCATATTTTACAGTTAACAAAGTATTGTTTTTAATACCAGATATACAGATTAACTTTATTATCATTTATTCATACCAGAAGTTTTTAATTGATATTTACAGTGAGGAAATAGATTACATTATGATGTGTGTGGATGCTAATCAAGACGGAAAGGTGGATTTCAATGAGTTTACTGACAGATTCCATAATCCTGCTAAAGACATTGGTTTTACAATGGCTGTCTTACTTACTAACTTGTCAGAGCACATGCCATCTGATCCAAGGTAAGTTGACATTTTAGTCATGTGACTTTTAAAGTTTGAATGAAAACTGCAAACTTGTCAGAGCACATGCCATCTGATCCAAGGTAAGTTGACATTTTGGTCATGTGACTTTTAAAGTATGAATGAAAACTGCTACTTGTCAGACCACATGCCATCTAATCCATGGTAAGTTGACAATATGGTCATGTGACTTAAAGTTTTAAAATTGCTGTCCTGCTAACTAACTTGTCAGAGCACATGCATTCTGATCCAAGGTAAGTTAAAAATATTTCAGGTTGCTTTTTAAACCCTAAACTAAAATTAGTAACTCTCATGTCTTTCATAAACAGAGTGAAACAGTTTGATAGATATTTCTGGATCTAATTCAACAAGGATTTCTTATAGCCAATATTGGTTACCCCATGTTGTTTATTCTCAAATATAGTTTGGAATATTATAGGTATAATTTTGTGATTTTATTAGTTTTTTTGAGGAATTGTATCTCTTTTGAATTAAAGGACTAAAATAGTTTTGATCTTTAAAAAGTATTTTTGAAATATGCTTACTTTAGAACTTATTTGTTTGCAGACTTGAGAGATTCCTAGAGAAGGCCCGCAGTGTGTTGGACTATTTTGGACCCTACCTGGGTAGAATAGAAATCATGGGTAGCAGCA
Source organism: Mytilus galloprovincialis (assembly GCF_965363235.1). Lineage (NCBI taxonomy): Eukaryota > Metazoa > Mollusca > Bivalvia > Mytilida > Mytilidae > Mytilus > Mytilus galloprovincialis. The sequence continues at coordinate 92,150,976 of NC_134840.1, forward strand.
ACAAGATAGAGAGGGTCTATTTTGAGATCAAACAGTCCCATATAGACCAATGGGAGAAACCACAGATCAAAGAGTCTAAGAGGTCTTTCCTCCACAGTGTGGTCAATGAAGGAGGGGACAAAGAAAAATTAGAATGCTTTGTCAACTTCTGTGAAGACTCCATCTTTGAGGTATTTAAATAGTTTTGCTTCAAAAATCTTCATGAAAACATTTTTGGATTTCCAAAAATTGTTTACATTATAATACTTGTGGTGGCTGATTTCTAGCCAACTGTTTCAGAAAAATTAGAGAGCTCTGTCAACTTCTGTGAAGACACCATGTTGGAGGTATCTAAAATAACTAATGTTGAACCTAGGATTATACAATGTAAAATATCATCAGTTGACTGCTCATGTCACTATATACTTCTAATATCTAGCTACTTGTGTTTGCTCCTTCAGGAAAATATCATTTATATGTAAGTCTATATAAAAAGTTAGAAATGCATTGAGGACTGACAACAGATATGATAACAAAGTGAGTGAATTTGTGAAAATTTAATTATTGTATTTTAAATTCCAAAGGATTTTTGTCATATGATAATGACATCTTTAGTAAATCTCCACTCTTCTAAATGTTATAGATGCAGCATGCCACAAGTATAAGTGCTGAGGAACAGAGACTGGCAGCTATGAGGAGTGGTTCTGGAGTACAAGAGGGAGGGTAGGTAGTCAGGAGAAATTTTATTATGTTCATTTCCATTAATTTCATCTCTGAGATGTATTGGTATATTTCAAAATATCATGCTTTACAATTTTTAGATAAATAAAGGTAAAGTTAGTGCAAAAACTTCTTTTATAATGATATAGTAGCCTCTTTTTGTGTGCTGAACGTCAAGTGTAATGTTTTTACGATTTTCAAAAGGAATTTGTACGCCCCATCAAACAAGGGGACATTAACCAAATGTTAAGAAAATTATTCACAATGATTACAAATATATACCACAAAACACAGATCAAGTTTATATTTTGGTGGCATCACTTTTATCATTCTTGAGTCATGTCCTTATATACAAAAAGAGTCGGCCAGAATTAATAGGAAAATTGGGACATATTTAAAATGTTCAAACAATAACTTAGAATGCCAATTTTGATTTGTTTTTTCAGAGTACTGGAGCCCATATCTACGGTCTATAGATTTGCCGTTGATGGTCTGTCCACTATGTTGTCATTATTTACCTGGACCAACATGAAATGGGGTTATCAGACATTTAAAAAGATGACATACTGGCAGTTGTTTGTAGCCATGATCAAGTTGAACTTTAGAATGGGTTTTCTACTGTTGACATTCTTATTCCATGTTTTATGGTAAGTTTGATGGTTGAAGATAGTAAAATCTTAGATAGCTTTATTTCAGCATCTTTACATGCATAAGCTAAACGTCTTCTTTAATGGATATCTCACTCTTTTGCATAGAATTTTTAAATGCTTCAAGACAATCAGTCAGTCAACTAAAAAATATAAATGTTTTAATTTTTTAAATAAAAAATTATGATAAAGTACTTATATATCTAATGAAGAAGTATTTGCTTGTTCAAAAGTGCTCGTCTTAGAGCATAGTTACAATACATTCAAATAGTCGTAAGAATCTGATTTGAAATCTATCTTGCACTATAAGTTCCCTATTAAATATAGTTTAAGAGTGAATTGACTTTAGCTAATACACTTCTGTTCTCTATTTCTTATCAGGACATTGATGAAGTTTATATTTAACATGATGAAAGGAGAGAGGGAGGAGTCGGTAGAAGGTTCACCACCAGCAATGTTAGCCCTTCCTGCTCCGCCTCCACCAAGAGTGTTTATACCTCCCATGGAATTAGAACCATCTGAGACAATGACACCATTTGGAATACCCATGAAATCAGAACAGGAGAGTGAAACAGAGGAGTAAGTGTTGCCTCTCTTCAAAATTTTATATTTTTAAGCTAAGAAACTTTTAAGTTCAGAAATATTTTCTTTTATTTAGTTTTAAACAATGAACAAAAATCCAAGGGATTAATTGATATGATTTCAGGAAATGTTACATACATGTACTCTATTGAAAACCTCTCCATTCACATTTATTGCAATACTGAAAACTTGCAAAAATTAAAATTTTCAGTTATACTAAATGACTTGAAAATTTTTCAAATATGTATTTCTAAGCATAAGCATTGTACAAAATAGATTAAAGAATATGACTAAAAAATAGTAGTAACGATATGAAATAATTGAAAACAATTGTTACAGCTATGACTGTTTAAAATCAAGATAAAGATTTAACATATATTCAGGTGAGTTTAGCTCATTGCTGTATATCTTAACTAGAAAATGAATACTAAGAAAGCCTTAATCATAATATTTATGTAATTTAATTTTGCAGACCACATCTGGCTAATGGAGTAAAAAAAACACCAGATACCCAGACAGAAACTACTACACCACCTGTGAAAGAGGTAATATGAAGTATAATACAATATTTGCATGAAAAGATTCCCACCCCCCGATGAAACAACAGGAAAATATACTGCAATAGTTCTTGCAGTGCAAAATGAATTCCAGAAATACTTCTGAACAAGACAGTAACCCACCAACATCAAACAATTAGAAATCATTTTAAAGAGCCCAACATATGATATTCAGTGATAGCAGTTTATTTACTACAACTGTCTATCTTAGAAACTTTGTCTTTTCAGAATTTTTAGTGAACAAAACACTTTTAAAAATGCAGTTTTCAATTCTATAGACCAATGAAAAATCAGTCCATTGTAAACAAAGTTTTATTATGAGTAAAAGAATGAAGAGTATAAATAAACTCATCATAGATACCAGGACAAAATTTAGTATATACGCTAGATGCGCGTTTCGTCTACAAAAGACTCATCAGTGACGCTCGAATCCAAAAAAATTAAAAAGGCCAAATAAAGTATGAAGTTGAAGATCATTGAGGACCAAAATTCCTAAAAGTTTTGCCAAATACAGCTAAGGTGATCTATGCCTGAGGTAGAAAAGCCTTAGTTTTTTCAAAAAATTCAAAGATTTGTAAACAGTAAATTTATAAATATAACCATATCAATGACAATAAAAAGATTTTATCATCCGATTTCTATGATTGGTTATACTGTTTTATTTTCAGCATACTAAGCCTGTAGTACAAGAAGAAGTTCCAGTAACTGAAACTGAAGAACCAGAAGATTCTGGACCAAGGTAAACCTAAATCCCAGAATAGACTTTTCCTGCTTGCCTACATGCAATTCTGATTACGTCATCAAAGGTTAATGCAGTATCATAAAAAAATCTTCAAAAAATAGGTTCCATTCAAAATACAAGATCCATCATACTAGTATTTAATTGTAAGCATGACTTGAAATTTCAAAAAAAAATATGTTTGGTTTAATTATAAGAAGACACAAACACACAGTAATCTTGTTTTTACTATGAAAAGTATTTCATAAGATGCTTGTTAAGGTGGTACCTAATACTACAGGGAGATAACTCTGTAAAGTCAGCTAATCGTTTTAATTACGTAGTGTTGTAAAGGGAATGTTAAGTTTCTCAATGATCAAAATAAGTGTTTGTCAAACTGCTATATAACCAGTGTAATTTTTCTGTCAAAACAGTTGGTTCAAAATTTTTGAAATTTTTATATTTTTGTAAGAGGGTCAAAGTAAATACATTGTCCAAATTTTATGAAAATTAAACGAGCCAAATTAATTTTAGTGAAAGTGTTGGGTACCACCTTAAGTTATAAAATTATAGGTTATTCACATTTGTCATGAAGGATATCAGATGGTGAACAATCAGTAAGGCCTTACTATGGCTTTTGGATGAAGAACAGCAATAAAAGTGTTGTACCTTTGCTTAGGTTTTGTTAAGTGTAAGGATTTTGTGATGAATTAATACACCATATGCCCTTTTTCCCAGTTTAAGTGACTCATATCTAGACTGACCTTCAAAACATATCTTTTCAGATCACCCAAAGCTGGAGAAGATGATGAATTACCCTATGAAGCAAAGAGTTTTGATTGGGGGAAATATGTTTTGGTATGTAAATCTGTAAATTAAATACGTAAGATTTTTGAAATTTTCTTTTTAGTTTGCTTTATAACAAAGATCTTAAGCAAATGATGTCAGTTTCTCCTGTGAGGATGTTTACTGATTTATATTTCCTTTGAAATGAATAGTAGCAATATTTAAGATAAATGTTATCAAAATCTTAAATTATTACAAGTCAATAACTTTTCATTCAAATTCTTAAGTCAGATTACTTAATTGAATCTAGTTAAGTGTTTGAGAGTTCCAGTTCTTTGTATATATTGTCTTTTAAAAAAAATAATTAATTTAATTTAAAGTTATTAATTATGTTTGTTTTTCAGAATATTCTCAGAAAATTTGCGGTAATGGAAATTTCATCCTTGTTTCTCAGCCTTTTTTGCAATCCATTTCAGAATGAACCTGTTTCTATTGAAATGAATTAAGATGAAATTTACCTCAACATTCCAATTCCAGGATTTTACACCTTTGTTACACTTTTCCCTCATTCAGCTCGACTTCAACTTCTAGTTTAGAAAAGAAATTTCAGACATTTTCATTTATAGTAGTACTATGAAATTTTAATATGTAGGGTTAAAAAAACATTTTAAAGAACTTTAA